>NW_026112282.1:162500-167500 GCF_024679095.1 Eriocheir sinensis
TTAACATCCTGGACCGTTTTTTTGATTCCTCGATTTTTTGCCATTCCTTTCATACTTTTAGCTCCTTTGCGTTATCAGGTAGGAATGGGACGGAATGAGAAGAAATGTGTGTTGTTCCGTACTCTGCGTCTTGCTTTGTGTTTAGCTTTTTTGTGTTTAGCTTTTTTGTGTTTAGCTTTTTTGTGTTTAGCTTTGTTGTGTTTAACTTTTGTTGTGTTTAGCTTTTGTTGTGTTTAGCTTTGTTGTGTTTAGCTTTGTTGTGTTTAGCTTTGTTGTGTTTAGCTTTTGTTGTGTTTAGCTTTTGTTGTGTTTAGCTTTTGTTGTGTTTAGCTTTTTTGTGTTTAGCTTTTTTGTGTTTAGCTTTTTTGTGTTTAGCTTTTGTTGTGTTTAGCTTTTGTTGTGTTTAGCTTTTGTTGTGTTTAGCTTTTGTTGTGTTTAGCTTTTGTTGTGTTTAGCTTTTTTGTGTTTAGCTTTTGTTGTGTTTAGCTTTTTTGTGTTTAGCTTTTTTGTGTTTAGCTTTTGTTGTTTTTAGCTTTTTTGTGTTTAGCTTTTTTGTGTTTAGCTTTTGTTGTGTTTAGCTCTTTTGTGTTTAGCTTTTGTTGTTTTTAGCTTTTTTGTGTTTAGCTTTTTTGTGTTTAGCTTTTGTTGTGTTTAGCTTTTTTGTGTTTAGCTTTTGTTGTGTTTAGCTTTTGTTGTGCTTAGCTTTTGTTGTGTTTAACTTTTTTGTTTAGCTTTTGTTGTGTTTAGCTTTTGTTGTGTTTAGCTTTTGTTGTGTTTAGCTTTTGTTGTGCTTAGCTTTTGTTGTGTTTAGCTTTTTTGTTTAGCTTTTGTTGTGTTTAGCTTTTGTTGTGTTTAGCTTTTGTTGTGCTTAGCTTTTGTTGTGTTTAACTTTTTTGTTTAGCTTTTGTTGTGTTTAGCTTTTGTTGTGTTTAGCTTTTGTTGTGCTTAGCTTTTGTTGTGTTTAACTTTTTTGTTTAGCTTTTGTTGTGTTTAGCTTTTTTGTGTTTAGCTTTTGTTGTGTTTATCTTTTGTTGTGTTTAGCTTTTGTTGTGTTTAGCTTTTTTGTGTTTAGCTTTTGTTGTGTTTAGCTTTTGTTGTGTTTAGCTCTTTTGTGTTTAGCTTTTGTTGTTTTTAGCTTTTTTGTGTTTAGCTTTTTTGTGTTTAGCTTTTGTTGTTTGGCTTTTGTTGTGTTTAGCTTTTTTGTGTTTAGCTTTTGTTGTGTTTAGCTTTTGTTATGTTTAGCTTTTGTTGTGTTTAGATTATTTTGTGTTTAGCTTTTTTGTGTTTAGCTTTTGTGTTTAGCTTTTTTGTGTTTAGCTTTTGTTGTGTTTAGCTTTTGTTGTGTTTAGCTTTTGTTGTGTTTAACTTTTTTGTGTTTAGCTTTTGTTGTGTTTAGCTTTTTTGTGTTTAGCTTTTGTTGTGTTTAGCTTTTGTTGTGTTTAACTTTTTTGTGTTTAGCTTTTGCTGTGTTTAGCTTTTTTGTGTTTAGCTTTTGTTGTGTTTAGCTTTTTTGTGTTTAGCTTTTGTTGTGTTTAGCTTTTGTTGTGTTTAGCTTTTTTGTGTTTAGCTTTTTTGTGTTTAGCTTTTTTGTGTTTAGCTTTTGTTGTGTTTAGCTTTTTTGTGTTTAGCTTTTTGTGCTTAGCTCTTTTGTGTTTAGCTTTTTTGTGTTTAACTTTTGTTGTGTTTAGCTTTTTTGTGTTTAGCTTTTGTTGTGTTTAACTTTTTTGTGTTTAGCTTTTTTGTGTTTAGCTTTTGTTGTGTTTAGCTTTTGTTGTGTTTAGCTTTTTTGTGTTTAGCTTTTTTGTGTTTAGCTTTTGTTGTGTTTAGCTTTTGTTGTGTTTAGCTTTTTTGTGTTTAGCTTTTGTTGTGTTTAGCTTTTGTTGTGTTTAGCTTTTGTTGTGTTTAGCTTTTGTTGTGTTTAGCTTTTTTGTGTTTAGCTTTTGTTGTGTTTAGCTTTTGTTGTGTTTAGCTTTTTTGTGTTTAGCTTTTGTTGTGTTTAGCTTTTGTTGTGTTTAGCTTTTGTTGTGTTTAGCTTTTTTGTGTTTAGCTTTTGTTGTGTTTAGCTTTTTTGTGTTGAGCTTTTGTTGTGTTTAGCTTTTGTTGTGTAACTTTTTTGTGTTTAGCTTTTTTGTGTTTAGCTTTTTTGTGTTTAGCTTTTGTTGTGTTTAGCCTTTTTGTTTTAGCTTTTTTGTGTTTAGCTTTTGTTGTGTTTAACTTTTTTGTGTTTAGCTTTTGTTGTTTGGCTTTTGTTGTGTTTAGCTTTTTTGTGTTTAGCTTTTGTTGTGTTTAGCTTTTGTTATGTTTAGCTTTTGTTGTGTTTAAATTATTTTGTGTTTAGCTTTTTTGTGTTTAGCTTTTGTTGTGTTTAGCTTTTGTTGTGTTTAGCTTTTGTTGTGTTTAGCTTTTGTTGTGTTTAGCTTTTTTGTGTTTAGCTTTTGTTGTGTTTAGCTTTTTTGTGTTTAGCTTTTGTTGTGTTTAGCTTTTTTTGTGTTTAGCTTTTGTTGTGTTTAGCTTTTTTGTGTTTAGCTTTTGTTGTGTTTAGCTTTTTTGTGTTTAGCTTTTGTTGTGTTTAACTTTTTTGTGTTTAGCTTTTGTTGTGTTTAGCTTTTTTGTGTTTAGCTTTTGTTGTGTTTAGCTTTTGTTGTGTTTAGCTTTTTTGTGTTTAGCTTTTGTTGTGTTTAGCTTTTGTTGTGTTTACCTTTTTTGTGTTTAGCTTTTGTTGTGTTTAGCTTTTGTTGTGTTTAGCTTTTTTGTGTTTAGCTTTTTTGTGTTTACCTTTTTTGTGTTTAGCTTTTGTTGTGTTTAGCTTTTTTGTGTTTACCTTTTTTGTGTTTAGCTTTTGTTGTGTTTAGCTTTTGTTGTGTTTAGCTTTTTTGTTTTTAGCTTTTTTGTGTTTAGCTTTTGTTGTGTTTAACTTTTTTGTGTTTAGCTTTTTTGTGTTTAGCTTTTTTGTTTAGCTTTTTTTTGTTTAGCTTTTTTGTATTTAACTTTTTTGTTTAGTTTTTTGTTTAACTTTTTTGTTTAACTTTTTTTGGTGTTTAGCTTTTTTGTGTTTAGTTTTTTTGTGTTTAGCTTTTTTGTTTAGCTTTTTTGTGTTTAGCTTTTTTGTTTAGCTTTTTTGTGTTTAGCTTTTTTGTGTTTAGCTTTTTTGTGTTTAGCTTTTTTGTTTAGTTTTTTTGTTTAACTTTTTTGTTTAGCTTTTTTTGGTGTTTAGCTTTTTTGTGTTTAGCTTTTTTGTTTAGCTTTTTTGTATTTAATTTTTGTTGTGTTTAGCTTTTTTTTGTTTAGCTTTTTTGTTTAGCTTTTGTTGTGTTTAGCTTTGGTTGAGTTTAACTTTTGTTGTGTTTAGCTTTTGTTGTGTTTAGCTTTGGTTGAGTTTAACTTTTGTTGTGTTTAGCTTTTGTGGTGTTTAGCTTTGGCTGTGTTTAGCTTTTGTTGTGTTTAGCTTTTTTGTTTAGCTTTTTGTGTTTAGCTTTTTGTGTTCAGCTTTTCTTGTGTTTATTTTTTTGGTTTAGCTATTTTGTGTTAAGTTTTTTTGTGTTTAGCTTTTTTATTTTAGCTTTTTGTGTGTTTATCAGGTAGGAATGAGAAGGAATGAGGAGAAAATGTCTGTTGTTTCGCCCGCTTCGTCTTGTTTTGGAGGGCCGCGTTATGCTTGCCTGCGCCAGCCTTGTTATCCTGATGGCGGCTCTCCTGCTTCTGCTCTTCTGCTCGGTCTCCAGCGGACTATTCCTATCAGAGCTGAGACCCCGGAAGCTGCCATCCACGACCTCGTCCCACGTCTTCCTCGGTCTGCCTCTCGCCGCTCTACCACCAACATTCACGTCTCCCACCAGTGAAAAAATAAATGAGGTTAACATGATTGGTTTAACCCTCTTGGCATTACAACGCATGACTCGTGACTGAATCATATAAACTTTAATCGCTTATTTTGTAGGACGCGAATGATGGCAAATGCGGAAGGATCGACATAGTGAGCCTGTTTGATTTATATAACTGAACCAATATGCTTTTTTTATCTTATATTCTACTGATTTCTTACGAGTACGTTGTAAAAATGAACCTCTGAAACGCGGCAAGGTAGCAAGCGATCCTGTTTACGTGTCAGTAGGTTTACGATATAACATTACATTACAAAGGATTTACTGATTCTAGGGCAACAACAAAAACTACCATATTGGATTTGGGAAGAATTATACCATTGCTAAACTTTTCAGAATCAACTAAAAAGCTATCAGTGGGCGGCGTAAAGGTCGGGGTACAGGAGATGGCGGTGCAAGGAGCGACCGACGTGTTCCGAAAATGACGGGAAATCGGCGTTTGATGTTACAGTTTATGGCGTCAAGGGGAGGCCCGGGCGACGCGCGGCCAATAGTGTTGTGGCGGGGACGCATCATAGCATTTCCTATAATCAATGTCTGAATATTCAATAGATCTCTCTCTCTCTCTCTCTCTCTCTCTCTCTCTCTCTCTCTCTCTCTCTCTCTCTCTCTCTCTCTCTCTCTCTCTCTCGCGTGCGTTCTCTCTCTCTCTCTCTCTCTCTCTCTCTCTCTCTCTCTCTCTCTCTCTCTCTCTCTCTCTCTCTCTCTCTCTCTCTCTCTCTCTCTCTCTCTCTCTCTCTCTCTCTCTCTCTCTCTCTCTCTCTCTCTCTCTCTCTCTCTCTCTCTCTCTCTCTCTCTCTCTCTCTCTCTCGTTCGCTCGCTCTTTCGCTCTTTTTCTTTCTTTAATTTTCTTTCTTTTTTCTTACTTTTTTTGTTCTCTCTCTCTCTCTCTCTCTCTCTCTCTCTCTCTCTCTCTCTCTCTCTCTCTCTCTCTCTCTCTCTCTCTCTCTCTCTCTCTCTCTCTCTCTCTCTCGTTCGCTCGCTCTTTCGCTCTTTTTCTTTCTTTCATTTTCTTTCTTTTTTATTACTATCTTTGTTCCCTTCTCTCTCTCTCTCTCTCTCTCTCTCTCTCTCTCTCTCTCTCTCTCTCTCTCTCTCTCTCTCTCTCTCTCTCTCTCT
>NW_026112283.1:0-50000 GCF_024679095.1 Eriocheir sinensis
CTTCGCCTAATGAAGGACGTTCATGACGACTGTCGGCTCAGAAATATTGGCTAACACTTCCGCCATCAAGAAATTAATATTTTTATTTTGCAATCACAAGCACAATAACTTCTGGGCATGGTTACGTTTCGCTGGCACAAACTTGGGAGCCGCACAGTACGCACGCACTCCTTTTGCCTCGATCTCTCTTGTGTTGAATAACATAACTGGGGTTGCCACCCTGAGGTCAGAAAAATGTGGAATGCAACATCTCACTCTCCAATACGGAATGGATCCATATTTAAAGGAACGGGTGGCAACCATAAATTTTCTCGAGCATGCAATGAGTGACAGCCGCAGCACGCTGCTGGTGGAGGCAAGAGGGAGGGGGGAGGGACGTTACGTCGCGTATTTTACACGTATTTTAGGACGAACTTTTCACAAATTTTACGGGCTGGTTTTGTGATTAACCAAAAATGCGCTCACTACAATTTTAAGATACTGAATTTTATCTGCTTGACCATTCAGATAACAAAATACTGTACGGAACAAATGACGTTCCGTATTGGTTCAAAACGGAACGATACATTTCATTCTCGAATACAGAGCGATTCTGTATTTGCCAAGACAGTCGCCAAGACAGTCGCGAAGACTGTCAGGAAGACCGTCGGCCACCTTCTTGGCAACTGTCGACCAGCTAGTCGGCCAAACAGTTGACAGACTATCTGGAAGACTGTCGTCAAGACTGTCTGCGACTGTTGGCCAATCGGTCGGCAGATTCGTGGTTGTCGAAGACATGGCGCAATATAAAAAAAACAAAAAACGTTGAGACTCGTCTTGAGACTAATTGGCAGCATGTCGCAGACATTCTGCCAACTAGTTGGCCGAATGTCCCAGACAGTCGGCAATCATGGAGCGTGGGAGCTGACTTATCAAATCCAAAAGTCGCTGGGTTGTCGTGGCCCAGATTCGGCACAGTGTGAATGGGGCTATAGTCAAATCGCGGATTGCACGAAGCTGGGTACGATGTCGGAGGTATGATTAGGTTCAGTAACTCATCATCGTTCCCTTCGTACTCTTCTATCTTCCGGTTCGTAAACACACACCTCAAGGGAGGCGGCGGTTGAATGTCAGCGTCCTGGCGTTACGTCCAGTAAGACGCATGTTCACGTCACGCCCACCGCTACAAAGAAGCTGACAATTTTTCAGTCACCGCCGAGTGGCCTAAGACTACCCACATCTGTCCTGAAGACCACCCATCAATACGGACTCCTAGATTCTCTTTAAAAGAAGATCAAAGATGAGCTCCGAGGAGCAGCATGGGGCAAGCAAGATGGCACCACTATAAACACTTGCCTGCGCCATAGCGGGGTGGGGCTGACCATCAGGCCCACCAAGAAAGCTTACCGGCGCCAAAGGCGAAACGTTAAACAAAAGTAATTTTAGACGCTTTCGACTATCAAGGCAACTCTACGGCAACGGATTAAATCACTCACTGAACGCAGGCCATGCTAAGCCAACAGGCACAGGCTTGCTGCTGCTAGTCCATGTTTCCATGTTCCAAGGCCACAAGATGATACGTCAGGTTCTCATGAGTGCTTCCCACGCTCATGGTACAGAGGCTTTGTCACACTACCACCAGGGTCATAATAGACAGGAAGAAAAAGTTAGATTTACGGTTGGAGCCCTTCAAAAAAATAATAGTAAAGGTTTATACATTTTTCTGATCCTTAGGGACTATAGATACCATTTCTGGATGATAACATCAAAATCAGGCTGTGCATTTTTTTTATTAGCAATTTGCCAAGATGGCCGCCGCCGATACCTCGCACAACAAGTACGCGGCATATTTCAAGATCAAATGACCGATTTTGAAGTTCTTAGAGTAAATCTCATGGTTTTTAGGGTGCTGAGTCGACTTATGAGGTGTTTGAATCGAATTGAGGTCGATATCACAAGGTATGGTGTAGGTCAGGGGGGGGGCTGATTTAATATCACAACCCAAATACCACTTGTACTAAAGGCTCTGTAGCGTAAACATAAGTTTTTTTTCCTACCTTTCAGAGAATGAATACGTTGTGCCCGTGAGGACAGTGTAAAACATGAAGTAAAAAGTATTGTGCAAACATCACCTTCATAGGGACTCATAGGTACGTAGAGTAGCGGACAGTATTCATGTTCTGGCCATGAACCTTTCGGAGTAAAGAGAATGAATCCCTACTTCCCGTATCAAAGTCACGGGACTAAACAATGCAATCTTTACCGATCAGTTTATTGAGACCACCTACATGAGACTTGGTCATGGGCCAGGAGGAGCCACTGGTATGGTTGTCAACGATTGCCAAATGACTACCTGGGCACTCAGCTTTGCCACTTGTGGTCAGCTTATAAACATTCTTGAGAAGATGACAGAGAGAGAATCACCAAAAGCTACACGCCATAAAGAAGAATCAATCAAGCGAATTGAAGCTGATTACAAGGATAGAGAGAGCATCCAGAAATCGCTATCCCTAGCTGTTGATCCCTTGGAACCAGACCAACATCCTGAATATTATAACTGGCGAGGTGGCGCATCCTGATGTCAATGCACATGATGCTTAAACATTGGGAGAAACATACTGAATGATTCTCGGAAGAGCTGGCCCACTGGATGTGGACCAATACATGTTTTGTCTTGGGTCCAAGAAAAAGCATGTATTGCTTGGTGAGAACAAACTATATGACCAAGACATGATCTATGCAAGAATTATAGGACTAATGTCAAGTAACAGGGAGATCAATATCAACTCCTGTTTGAAGACAAAGCTCGCTACCTATCCCCCATCCATGTTCGACTCTGCAGGGCTAATGCGTGTTGCCAAGAAATCAACTCTTACAGCCGAGTCACACATGCGCGGTTCAGCGATACGGTTCATTGCGGGTAGCTATCCGCAATGAAACGTATATCCATCCGCCATAATCCGCCACTATCCGTAACATTCCGCACGGAACCGTGGAGGGGCTGCGGTTGGTTTAAAATGTTCAAAACTACCGTCTCTGAGCGCTCAACCCTGCAGACAGACACATTCACCTTTGATGTATTTGCACTATTGTGGACCATAAACTGGCCAACAGGGGAGCTACAAATGTTCATCAATGCCTTAAGGGTGTATGTAATACAGTCTTTGATGGTGGGCAATGCTGTCTTTGTCTTTGATAGGTATTTCGAAGACAGCACAAAGGCATACCTCCGTCAGCTACGACAAGAGAAACAGGGTATGAGCAGAGTCCACGTTCTCAGACCTGATACGCCTGCGCCTCCCAAGCAGAGCATCATCGGTGTCATCAGAAACGAAATTCAACTGAACAAAATGGTTGCAGAAGCTCTCATGGATCCCGAGTTCTACATCCCAGCTACTCAAAATGGACACAGTCTCACCATAGCAGGTGTGAAGGACGTGCCAAGTGAAATTAAGAATGGAGTGAGAACTGAACGTGTAGACTTGATGTCCAGTCATGAGGAAGCTGGTCCCATAATTGCTCAGCATGCAATATCACGCTGCCTCTGCCAAGAAAACGTCAAGGTCATTTCTGATGATGCTGATGTGTTTGCTCTTCTTTTATATCTGTACGTTCCACAGAAATGCAGAAGTGCCTTGTATATGAGCTCACCGCAAGTGGGACGGGCAGTAGTTGATGTTAAATCAACAGCTGAAAAGCACCCATGCGCTTCAAAGCTCATTTTGCCACTTCACGCCTTGACTGGGTCAGACACCGTTGCTGCCACCTATGGCATTGGGAAAAAACGAGCACTGAAGGCTTTACAGATCATCAATCCAGAGAGTCTCTCTGTTGTAGGTGACACCACAGCAGAGTTGGATGAAGTTTTTACATCTGCAACAGCATTCCTGTGTGCCTGTTTTGGTAAAACATACTATTCAACTTGCAAAAGCATGACATTGTCGTACCAAAATGTGGAAGAAGAAGATTGGCTCTGGGACCACGATCAAACTGTGCACTATCCCACCGACGTCAGAAGCAGCCTTAGAAAACATCAGGCGAGCACATTACCGGGTGGCCCGCTGGCGTGAAGCCTTGTCAGGTGTACCACCAACTCTTGAAGCAACAGAGCATGGGTGGGAAGAAGAAGGGACTTCCCTCAAACCCAGGACAGTCTCATCTGGTACCAAGCCGGCCCCAGATAAAGTCCTAGAAATGGTTTGTTGTCGGTGTGAGTCATCCCGTTGTAAAGGTGGAAACTGTGAGTGTAGTAGAATAGGTTGCACTATCTTTTGTGCATGTGAAAGTGGGTCATCACGCATGAATCCGTTGACTAGGAAATGTGATGTGGAGGAGAATGACACTGATGAAAATTGGGATGATGATGTAGATGGGAGTGCTCATAATTATGGCGCTGTTTAAGATGATCATGGTAACGTTAGTGAGTATTGATTTAATGTATTATATATGTACACTGTGTATGCAATTAAAAGATCAAGCTTGATACAAAATAAATATTGTGACTTGTACCACACCTAGATTCAATACTCCTAAACACGATTATTGACACAAAATTCCTAAAAATTGGCCAAGTAATATTCAACACAATATAATTCATGCGCTTGGCCGAAAATAACCTTTACCTTATCGCATGATATCGACCTCAAATCGATTCAAACACCTCATAAGTCGACTCAGCATCATAAAAAAACATGAGATTGACTCCAAGAACTTCAAAACCGGTCCATTAGTTCGTGAGACACGCCACGTAGGTACTTGTTGTGCGAGGTATCGGCGGCGGCCATCTTGGCAATATGCTAATAAAAAAAAACGCACAGCCTGATTTTGATGTTATCATCCAGAAATGGTATCTATTCTATAGTCCCTAAGGATCACAAAAATGTATAAACCTTTACTATTATTATTTGAAGGGTCCAAATGGCTTTCTTCCCGACTAAAAAGAGATGTAAGGAAAAGGGTAAGGAAAAAAAAAGATAAGGTAAGGTAATTAAGGTAACGTAAGGTAAGGCAAGCTAACGTAGTAGTCCATGGGCCAGCCCCTAACCCCACCCCCTTTAGGTATTTTTGGTGGTGGTGTTTTTCGGGTACTATGGAGCACCCCTTATTGAATTATGGTTGTCTGCCATCTGGCTTTTGGAGATTTAGGCAGTGGGGGCAGCCATTTTGAAAGTGTCTATAATCGCAGCTCGCAAAAACTATATGTTTGTTTTTTATTTCCTTAAATATGTGCAATGCATGTAGTCATAGGTTTTTGGGTCAGGGAATTCAGTTTTCATAGTTTGAAAGTGATAATAATTGCAGTATTAAGAATAGTATTGCATTGTGACTAATATCTCTTAATTTATTTGGCATTGTGTTATTCGCTTTTCAGAGAAAGAAAAGGAACCATGGCTGCAAGGAAAGTCTCTGACGAAAAGCCTTTAAAGTTTAAATCTACTTTGGAGACGGAAGCAAAATCATAAAAAACAATCCAGTTGACCTGCATCATTCATTATACTTCAAACAAATCAGATAAATTTAGGCCACTTAGTGATCATAGTTTTCGGACCATCCAAGAAAAGGAAGAAAGCAGACAGAAAAGTGATAAAGCGAATGAGAGACTCGATCACATCTGTGATAAAATACCAACCACATTTTACAAGCACTTGCATGGAACTCATGTTTGGTGTTACAAGAACTTTACCAATATGTGTCAAAGATTTTGAAAAGAAAACATGACATGAACGACATGGAACCCTCTATTTCAAGACCAAAGAGAGTAAACATGTCAACGAGAGGGGATGAATCCTCTCCACTGTTCTCTAAGGCTGTCTGTTTGATATCCAACAAATACAGAAAGAAGGTCAAAGGTAGCATTGAAATTCTGATCATGTGTCAAACTCATACTGCATAACATACGCTCAAAACAACTGCAGAGAAACTAAACGACTACAAAATGATAGGACTGATTGCAGATGAAAGCCAGAGAGGCACACTATCATCCCCCTTGTAGAAGGAACTACACAAGGGAGGATGATCATAATAAAAATAAGACAGTGCATATTAAAGTCGAACAAGAACAAGAAGCTCACCAAGCTGCTGCCTTTGAACATCTGTGCCTGCAGTATGTTATTGTGAGTATCATAAAAGGGGGAAATGTTACAAGAGTAACAATGTTGAAGGAAAAATACCTTCTATTCATGCAAGAACAAAGACCTGACTTATATAATCCCTGTCACAAGACTGATGCACTGAAAGACAAACTTCAGAAAAAGTATGGTAGGATGCTGCAGCTTTGGCAACCAAATTACAAGAGCGAGATGGTATATTCCTCAGAGATACCACAAGGTCAAGCCATAGAAATTGCACTCGAAGTTGTTGCAGAGCTGAGTACATTCAAGGAACAGTTCAGATGGTGGAAATGGAGAGCAACGAGTTGTTAGTGCACAAACACTAGAAAATCTGAAATTATCTCCAGTGAACAATATGTACAGCAAGTAGTAGACGCTTTTCAAAATTTCATAAATCCATTCGAAGTTGAAGACAAGGAATTGTTATACTATCTTTCGTTAGGTACATCTACTCCCAGAGATGCTGAACAACAACTGTTTGATGCTGGCAGGTTTGGCAAACAAATATTTGAAGATTTTATCCAAGAAAGACTTGTCAAGAAGGAGAAAAGTTTTAATGATCCTATCAAAAGGCAAAACCTTAAGACCTTTGCCTTCACTGTAAAGTATGCTACTGTCAAAAGCAAAGAAAAGAAAGCCTAACAAATCAAATCAGAAAGAAATGTATTAGGTCAAGTTGCGTTACTGGCATCACAGTTTAACTTAGACATGGAGAAGGTGATGAGCTATCCACTAGGACCTGTTCAGGTCGCTAGCGACAGCAGAGGGAGCACCTGTCAGAACCGACAAGGCCAAGCTGCTCCATGCTCTGGAAACAGAACATGTCCTCGCAAAAAGACCAGAATTAGAGAGTATTAACTGTGTTATCGACGGAAATGCTGTGTTACAAGCTCAAGTAGCACTTCCATCAACATTTGGTGAACTGGCTGAAAAGGTGTTTGACCAACTACCCAGAGTAGTCGTACTGATTTTGTCACAGGCACCCACAAACCACGTTCCATTAAATATTGTGAGAGGAGGCGTAGAGGAACCTCAAAGCCTTATTTGCTCAAAGGTAGTCTGACTAAAGTGCCACACAACTGGAAGAAATTTACGTATACGTATACAATTCAGAAAACAAGCAGCGGCTTATCCAATTCCCCTTGGAAGAGTGGAAAAAAGACAAGTATGCAATGAAATTGAAGGACAGAGCTGTTTTCTTTGTGAACGGGCTTGACAGCACTTGAACCACAAGTTCAGATGGACTCATCACAGAAGCAGAAATAGTGCAAGACTTGAAGTCGACGCAGGAGGAAGCAGACAGCAGAATAATCCTGCACGTGCTTCATATGGCCCATAAAGGCCCGTCCAGACGAGGGGCAGTTGCCCGCCGTGCAAATACTGTTACCATATCATACTAAGCAGCGGGATGACATCATAAGAACATAAACGAAGGAAATAGATCTGGCAATAAACAGTGCTACCAGATGTTGCTGTGTGCCAGTCTCTACTCCGTTCACCGGGCAAAGACTGGGGGGAAAACTTGTGTCCACACGAGGGGCAGTTGCCCGCCGGGCACTGCCCATTGATCGTATATTCCTCGCTTGTTTAGCAGGGTTACCAGGTCGAACATTTGGTGGAGGGTTTTTGCCACTACCAGGCGCATATAGCAAACCGGGCACTCCAGGGCAGGCAGCGGCCGATAGCACAACAAGACTGAGAGTAGCACAACATGGGCTACAGCAAGGGTGCTGTCTATATAGGTCAATTAATTGCACGGTGGCTTCCCTTGACCACACCTGCTCTTTGCCACACGGGACAGACATGTTCTCCCGTCAAGTGTATAGTGAAAATCTGAAACTGACCGCAAGGGAGTTTCGCAGGTTAAATTCGTGTGTCTGGCAACATGCTCTCTTTATACCAACCATTAAACCAGCAGCCATTGCCTCGCCCACGGGCAAGGGTCCTTGGATGATTTGATTTGCCCGTAGTTTTCCCGCTTCTGACGTCATCTTCGCTCCCACCATTAAAACAGTTGAAGCAGTATGATATCTGGTAACAGTGTTTGCACGGCGGGCAACTGCCCCTCGTCTGGACGGGGCTTAACACGGTAGCGGACAAAACAATTGTTGTCTGATCACCTGATACAGATGTGTTTACCTTACTGCTGAAGTTTGCACAACAGATAGACCAGCCTTTGTTGTTTGATACTGGAACTGGTAACAAAAGACGCCTGATACATGTGCAGAAGGTCATAGAAGAAACAGGACAGGAGCTTTGCGAAGTCTTGCTATCCTTGCATGCATATTATCGATGTGATACAGTGAGCGCCTTTGTAATAAATGGAAGTTACTGGCTTTGAAATTGCTGAGGGAGAACCCTGAGTTCTTTTCTACCTGCAAAGCTTTAGGAGGTAGCCCAAACATACATGAAGATACTTTTATCAATCTAGAACGACTTACATGCTTACTTTACCGAAGGTCCTCACCTTATACATCACTTGACAAGCTACGGCATGATTTATTTCAGCAGAGATACAGCCCGAAGTCAGGAGTTTTCTCTGACTGTGATGGGATAGACATGAGACTTCTGCCCCCATGTCAGATCTGGGGGAGGCGGTTGCTGAGTCGACAGAGTGACGGCACCGCGTTCAGGGGGACGCGAGTTCAATCCCCGCCCGGTGCCACCAAGCTGGAATTTTTCAGCCGCCGCCGAGTGGCTTAAAACTACCCACATGCTGTCCAGAAAACCACCTATCAACCCGGACTCTAGATTCTAGGAGTAAAGATGAGCTCCGGGAGGGCAGCATGAGCCAATGCAAGATGGCGCCACTATAAACACTCGCCTGCGCCAGAACGGGCTTGGCCGACCGTCAGGCCCCACAGGGAAGAAACCTACCGGCGCAATAGGCCGTGACGTAAAAAAAAAAAAAAAAGAGGGAGAGAGAACATAAAGAGAGCAAACTACCAGGCACTAATATGGGACAAAGCAGATCAAGCAATTCCTAATGTACCCAGATTCCCTCCTCTCCTTAACCCTAACGGCAGCACCGTCGTCTCATCTGTCTCTAAGGCTGAACTCTTGCCTCAAACTTTCTGTAAGAACTCAACCTTGGACGATTCTGGGCATGTTCCTCCTACTCATCCCCCCTCTGACTCCTTTATGCCTGTTATTAAGATTCTTCATAATGATGTTTTCTATGCCCCCTCTGGCCTCAACTCTCAGAAGGCTTATGGACCTGATGGAGTGCCTCCTATTGTCCTTAAAAACTGTGCCTCCGTGTTGTCACCCTGCCTGGTCAAACTCTTTCGTCTCTGCCTATCAACATCTACCTTTCCTTCCTGCTGGAAGTACGCCTTCATACAGCCTGTGCCTAAGAAGGGTAACTGTTCCAATCCCTCGAACTACTGCCATATTGCTTTACTTTCCTGTCTATCTAAAGCTTTTGAATCAATCTTTAACCGGAAGATTCAAAAGCACCTTTCCACTTCTAACTTTCTATCTGATCGCCAGTATGGGTTCCGCAAGGGGCGTTCTACTGGCGATCTTCTTGCTCTCCTAAATGACTCTTGGTCATCCTCTCTTAGCCGTTTCGGTGAAACTTTCTCTGTTGCGCTAGACATATCGAAAGCTTTCGATAGTGTCTGGCACAAGTCTTTGCTTTCTAAACTGCCCTCTTTGGGATTATATCCCTCTCTCTGTTCCCTTATCTCCAGTTTCCTTTCCGGCCGTTCTATCTCTGCGGTGGTAGACGGTCACTGTTCTTCCCCTAAACCTATTAACAGCGGTGCTCCACAGGCCTTTGTCCTATCATCCACTCTCTTCCTGTTATTCATCAATGATCTTTCCATAACAAACTGTCCTGTCCACTCATACGCCGGCGATTCCACTCTGCTTTATTCAACTTCTTTCAATAGAAGACCATCCCAACAGGAAGTACACGACTCCAGACTAGAGGCTGCATAACGCTTAAACTCAGACCTTGCTATCGGCGAGGCGGTGGCTGAACGGATAGCGAGACGGCCCCGCGTTCAGGACGACGCGAGTTCAATCCCCGACCGGTGCCACAGAGCTGGGATTTTTCAGCCGCTGACGAGTGGCATAAAACTATGCACATGCTGTCCAGAAGACCACCTATCAACCCGAATTCTAGTTTCTTGGATTAAAGATGAGCTCTGAGAGGGCAGCATAGGCCAATGCAAGATGGCACCACTATAAACACTCGCCTGCGCCAGAACGGGCTGGGCCGACCATCAGGCCCCACCGGGACCACCGGGAAGAGGCCTTGGACCGACCATCAGGATCCACCGGGAAGAAGCCTACCGGCGCAATAGGCCAAGACGTAAAAAAAACAAAATCCGATTGGGGTAGAAGGAACCTTGTGTCCTTCAATGCCTCAAAAACTCAATTTCTCCACCTATCAGCTCGACACAATCTTCGAAACACCTATCCCCTATTCCTCGACAACACTCAGCTGTCACCATCTTCAACACTAACGACCGTACCATAAACCTTTCTCCTCCTCTTCCCTTAAGCGGTGTCCCCCTTCTACCGGATTCTATAAGGTGATCTCGGCCCTTTCCTCCGCTAGAGCTGCTTTCGAGTTGGGTTGGTAGCCTCTGTAAACATCTCTACACGGAAATATTGATAACTGAAGCATTTTACATATATTAGCGTAATCATACACATTTTTCAACGTATAATCACGA
The DNA here is from genome assembly GCF_024679095.1 of Eriocheir sinensis. NCBI lineage: Eukaryota > Metazoa > Arthropoda > Malacostraca > Decapoda > Varunidae > Eriocheir > Eriocheir sinensis. The sequence goes on from NW_026112283.1 coordinate 10,778, forward strand.
ATAAAATGGTTGATTAAAAGGCAAATATAGGTATAATTGGGAACATAGCATGCGTGATAGGGTTGGCATCCCTGCGCGGCCCGTGATTTCACCTCTCTCCACGTACACAGCAGGAGTCCACATGTGCCCGCCGCTAATACTTCTCTGCCCCTCGCTATCATCCCGTCAAGCTTAAGGAGCCGTTAGAAAAGTGATCGGGCCCCATCGGAGCTATAGGAAAAGACTACCTGTTTGACTTGATCAAGGAGGCGTGTTGACACGGCAAGGGTTAAAAATCATGATACAACCCTAAAGACTTCAACAACATTTTAAATAATTTATTTAAAAACTTTTGCAGATTCATGCTAGATCAAATACGTTTTATTATAATTCCTGAATCATTTACTACTATATTAATGAGAGAAATGCAGAATTGACGCATAAAATATGCGAAGGGGCTGACGAAGATGTACCCGTCTCGACCCCTTGCCAGATTCCAACAATTTCGCCCTTCAACACCTTTCCTTCACTTACGGAGAGGGACCCTCGAAGACTATGGTATGACGTTTTTGCGAATTTATTCAATTTTTTACACTTTCAATTCGTTTTTTTAGCACGGTTGTTTATTAAATAATATAGCCCTTTCATTTTGCCGTCGATTGATACCAAAAATATTTCTTTAGCCCCAGATTTAAGGGAGCTATGGCGATTCGCACCAAAGCGGTTGATTTTCAAAAATTCTAGCTTAATGACAAGGCCGCTGCAAAATCAAGAGTCCACCGTCCAGTACTTGAGATGTCATGGCCCAAAGTATTCGTAAGCCTAACACACACACACACACACACACACACACACACACACACTCCTCTCCTCGCTTCCCACTTTCATTCAACGCTGGTTAGTTATAAGTGCAAGGAAAACGGATGGTAGGAAATGATACCTCTCTCTCTCTCTCTCTCTCTCTCTCTCTTCTCGTCCCTTTACCAGACACGTCAGTTCTCGTCGACGGACCGACTTGGTCTGCTAGATTTTGATCGCCTATAGAGTCGGTCTGTCGGCACCCTGCTACGGGTCGCCTCGTGCAGGGGGGAGCGGTCTTTACCAAGGGCCCGTTCCCATAGTGTTACTAGGGGTAAATATTTAACCTTTGCTACCTTCCTTCCTTTTCTCTCATTCCTTCCGCCCCCCCTCTCTCTCTCTCTCTCTCTCTCTCTCTCTCTCCACACAGTGCCACTGAGATTAATGTCTCCACACAGTGCCACTGAGATTAATGAAAGTAGAAATAGTTATAAGGGAGTTTTATAGATTAGTAACAAGTTAAAGGTAGATGTGTTAGAAAACGATATTAAGCTATAGAGAAGATAAAGATGAAAATTGCATTGACAAGAAAAAAAAGAAGGAAAAGGAAGAAAAATAAGTGGACGAATAACAATATCAACAGTTTCTTGCCCCCGCCCTGCCCCCGAACACACACCGTAATGGAACCACGACTCACCCCACCAAAAAATCACCCACGACAACGGAAACAATAAAAAGAACGAGAAAGGTAAAAAAAAAATATGTATATATATATATATAAATCCATCCTCAGCCAGTTACTCTCGGCACTTAGCGACACGCGAGCCGCACTAATTGAGCTGAAGTGGCCGAGCAGGAGCGAAGGAAGTCGAGAAAATGACAATAATTAAAATATAAGCCCCTAAGTCACACACACACACACACACACACACACACAGACACACACAGTTTCCCCGACATAATTACTCGTTCAAGGGTATTACAGAGCGCCTAGGGTATTATCTCACTCATGCCATTTATACATACTTAACTGGACATAATAACACACACACACACACACACACACACACACACACACACACTTAGAACACTCGCCACACCTTTCTCTATCCTTGTTATCTAATATAAATGGTGAACGATGAGGGATGGCGAGGATTTCCAGCGATTACTTAAGATAACTAAATCTCTTAGGACACACATAAACTACGGGAGGAAATGTCACAGAGAAGCTTAACACATTCACCATACCTTCCTATACCACTTTGAATGATGGCAAATACCGACGGACAAGTTATGGTGAGGATGTTGAACGATTAAGACAAGAGAAATGCAACGCTCGCTACGGACATAACCAGGGGAGCCAATAACACAGGAGGGAAGCTGTGAACCCATCTTCCTCCACCTTCGTAACGCGTGATGGCTGACCAGCAGTGAGTGAAAATGAAGATGTTCATGGAGATGACCAAATTACACAGCTACCATAAGCGTAAGTGACACATAGATAGGCTCAAAATATTCACCATACCTTCATATATCCTCCTGACGGGCCGTGGAGGGTGATCGGTGACGGATGACGCGGATGACGAGCGATAAAGTTCACGACACTACACACGACAAAACACACGCGCGAGAGACACCGCCGCCATGCTTCCAATACGATGATCCGCTTCCCCCTACTTCCTCCCCTTGCCTGGTCATTCAGTGGTCAAGAGCTGGTCAAGTGAAGGTCTTTAGTCATTCGAGTAGAAAAGCAGTGATAGTTTTAACCACGTATAAGATTAGATTCCAGTAAGACAAAGCTCGCGCCTCCTTACTTATGCCTAACAGGTGTTCATGGGTATTGTTAAGGTACGATGTGAAGCTGATGAACCATAGTTTCTCTTAGTCTGTCCCCTTTGGGTTTGATTACTCTTAGTCAAGGCTTCAAAGGGTCGGCACGCAGCTCGACTCGCCTCAGTGCTGCCCTCTGACGGTGCTGTCGGGAGCCGAACCCCCGCCCATCTGCTGGCTGAAATGTTGCCACTCGAAGGTGCCGCTTGTATTTATAGCGAGGAGTGACGGGCCGCTGTTACGAGCCGGATTTATACATATTGGAATACTAAAGCTTGAGGGTAATGCATGCTCCCGTGGGGAAGGTTTAGGTCACCGATGCTGCCGTTGTGTGTGTGTGTGTGTGTGTGTGTGTGTGTGTTTTCCTCATCATCTCATCTCCCCCTCAGAGCACAATTCAGCTCTTTCTCATCCCCCTCCACGACAACCCACACGTCCACGCCCTTCCCACACACACAAGGCCTCCACACCCCCACACTGCTACCCACCAACGCATCCCCCTAACACTACCACCCCCACACCCACACGCCTCCACTACACACCCACACAGCTCAAGTGTACATATCCATCCGTCACAGCCCGCCAAATATGACAGTATAATCTACTTACCGAAGAAGGGAGAACGTCGGGGCGGCACTCCACGTCAGCCGGGCAGCCCGTCAGGCGGCCAGACACGCTTGTTGCCAGCCACCTCACAGGCCCTGCAAGACAGACGAGTGGCGTTAAGTACCTCTCTCAGCTGATTACGAGCAACATCCCCGGGCACCTCGTCACTCCGGCTCCCCGCTTTTTTAACCCTTCGCCTCTCCAAACTGCGTCCTTCAAATACTTCTGATTCTCGCCCTCCTACCACGTCTCCTTTTCCCCTGCAGCTGCCACCCACGAGTGTCCAGGGGCGGCAGCAGCCTGGCAATTGGCTGAAGCATCGCCTGTTATCAGCAAACAAGATGCGACGCCCCGCAGAACACCCCACGGACGCCCCTCCCCGCCCGCAGCCAACACAACTTTTCATACCTGGACATAACTTCGCGCCACCTGATCGACGTGCGCCACAGATCTATCCACTACAGCGTCTGATAACTTGGGGAAGAAGAGAGTGTGCGAGGAGGAGGGGAAGGAGGAGGAAGAGGAGGAGGAGGGAGATGAGGAGGAAGATGAGGAGGAGGAGCAGAAAGAGGTGGAAAAGAAGACGAAGAGAAGAGACGGAAGAAGAGAAGGTCAAGGAAGAGAAAGAGGAGGACGAGGAGGAGGACGAAGAGTAGGAGGAGGAGAAAATTAAGTAAGTTGATTGATAGTTCAACAGAAACGGACACCTTGGTATTAGAGAGAGAGAGAGAGAGAGAGAGAGAGAGAGAGAGAGAGAGAGAGAGAGAGAGAGAGAGAGAGAGAGAGAGAGAGAGAGAGAGAGAGAGAGAGAGAGATTTACATAGAAAATCAGACCACACAGGCCCCATGGTCCAGACTTGGTGGTCTGTCCTTAAACCTAAGTGATTTTACATTAATCAGAAGACTCCAAAACGTTGCATTTCTACTCTAATTGTTATTAAGTTGAAGGAAGTGACGGTCGAGCTTATTTTTGAAGGAGTCAATCGTGTTACACTGGACCACTGATGGTGGGAGCTTATTCCATTCTCGCACTACAACGTTGGTGAAGAAAAATTTGGTGCAGTCTGAAATTACTTGTCTACATCTGAGTTTTACGCCATTGTTCCTCGTGCGCAAAGTGTCATCGATCACAAACAATGTTGATCTGTCTACATTCGTGAAACCATTAAGTATTTTAAAACATTCGATCAGTTTTCCTCGGAGGCGACGTTTCTGAAGAGAGAATATGTTAAGGGTAGAAAGCCTTTCTTCGTAGGATTTGTTGCGCAAGGAAGGGATAATTTTCGTTGCCCGACGCTGAACACCTTCTAATTTAGCAATATCCTTTGCATGGTGGGGAGACCAAGACTGTACCGCATATTCCAAGTGGGGTCTGACTAAACTGTTGTAGAGCGGGAGTATTACATCTTTATTCTTAAATAAAAAGTTTATTTTAATGAAGCCCAACATTCTGTTCGCTTTATTTGCTGCATCGATGCATTGCTGTGAGAATTTGAGGTCTGACGCGATTTTGACCCCCAAGTCCTAGACGCATTGAACGCTTTTGAGTTTGACGCCGCGCATTCCGTAATCGAACTTCTTATTCCTCGTTCCAACTTGAAGGACCTGGCACTTGTCTACGTTAAAGGGCATCTCCCATCTATCCGACCAAGCTGAAATTTTGTGCAAATCCTCTTGGAGGCTTTGCCTGTCTTCGTCAGTGAGAACCGAGTTACCAATCTTTGTGTCGTCTGCAAATTTACTAATGCGGTTATTGAGTCCAACATCCACGTCGTTGATGTAAATAATGAAGAGCACTGGGCCAAGAACCGAGCCCTGAGGGACGCCACTAGTGACCGGCGCCCACTCTGAGTTAAATCCGTCAAGAGAGAGAGAGAGAGAGAGAGAGAGAGAGAAAGCGAGAGAGCGAGAGACATGCAGCAGGTGTTGGTGGTGGTGGGGGTGGTGGTTATGGTATTTATGTCCTTTTGCTGTTGGTGGTGGTAGTGGTGATGGTGGTGGTGACGTTGTTGTTGTTGTTGGTGGTGGTGGTGGTCATCAGATAGACAATGTTTATTTAGTATATCTCCGCATCGGTCCTGGCTGAGGAGGAGGAGGAGGAGTACACAGGAGTACAAAGGAAAAGCAAACAGCCACAGACCTCTTGGTCCTAACTAGGCTGTTTGTTGTTGCTACCATCTACTCTAATCTATGAGTCAGAGACACAGGACAGCAAAGGCGAAGGCTCCTCCCCTCCCACCAGTCCCTCCAGCCGAGGCTGGCATGAAAAGGAAGAATACCATGTAGTACAGAAAAATTACAATGTTCATATGAATAAAAAGATCATTCACGACGACTAAGCGGATGTTCGGGTTAGCTTCTAAATATTTGTCCAGTCGGTTTTTGAACGTGCAAATAGTTTCGCTTTCGACGACGTTTTGAAGCAAACCATTCCATACATTGATGACACGGTTGAAGAAGTGTTTTGATTCATTTGAGTTGAAACGCTTCCTCGTTATTTTGTATCCATTGTTTCTTGTTACACTTGATTGAGAGACTAAAATAATCATGAACAGTAACGTTGTCGAAACCCTTGAACATTTTAAACACTTCTATAAGGTCACCTCCAGTGGTGGGCACCGATCACTTTTTTGCTGTTCCGATCCCCGATCATCCGATCAGTTTAGGCAGCTGATCCGATTCCGATCATCCGATCATTTTTTAAGTACTGCTGTTCCGATCACCATTCCGATCATCTGATCGTTAAAACTTATAATAATTACTATTATTTTTTTTAATAATAATTACAAGAACCACCTATTTTAGGCGTTCTGTTAGTTATAATTTCAAATAAGTAATAACTTAATTATTTGCTTATAAATATCTTTATTTTTCCCCTTTCTTTTGGTATACAGGACATGGTAAAGAAAAATGTTGTCCTAACTTATTATTTTAGGCATTTGTTTAAGTCTACTCTTTTTATTCAATTTCTGAAAGTATGAAAAAGGAATTATGTTCGCTATTTTAACTTTTGTTTGAAGTTGATTTAGATTTTTGACAAACATTTTTCATCTTTCTAATATTTTATTATCGATATCTAGGAAATATTTTTTACTATTTTATAAAAAACGAGCGATAGTGATCATTAATCTCCTATCCTTCCTGATGAAATAGCTTTCTGAATAAAAGATATTGGTCCATAAATAAATTAGTTACAAGAAAAACATAAGCAATAAGGTTTTGATTTTAAGTGAGCCGGTGTTGTGTCATCTGCCATCCACGTATCCTAAGACATCCCACCCTGATCTGCGCATGCGCGGAACCCGATGTTTACAAACACAGTGTTGATATCGTAGTTTGTCCAGGCAAGATGGCGGTAAGACAGCATGGCAGCTTTTATGGGAAAATGGCCAAATTCAAGAATGACATGGACCCCATAATTCAGATAGCCTACCATTAAATGGAGAGAATCCGAGAAACATGACCATCAATCAAAAGAGAGTGTAGGTTATCTCATTTATCACATATACTGACATACAAGTGGTGTAGGTTATCTCATTTATCATATTTACCGACTTACAAGGGGTGTAGGTTATCTCATTTATCACATTTACGGACATACAAGGGGTGCAGGTTATCTCATTTATCACATTTACTAACATACAATGTTTCAGATTACCTCATTTATCACATTTACCAACATACAAGGGGTTTAGGTTATCTCATTTTTCACATTTACTGACATACAAGGGTAGGCGGTGGCTGAGTGATTAGCGTGCGGGGCCAGCATTCATCACGCCATGGACAATGTCGATTCGAATCCCCACGCTACCACCTGGGATTTTTTAGTCACCGCCGAGTGGCTTAAGACTATCCCCAGGCTGTCCAGAAGACCACCTATCATCCCGGATTCTAGAAGAAACCGTACAAGCGAATCAAAAATGAGTTCCAGGGGGCAGCATGAGCCTAGCATAACTAGCGCCACTATAAAAACTGCCTGCGCCATGACGGGCTTTGGCCGACCACCAGGCCCCTCATTTATCACATTTACCGACATACAAGGGGTGTAGGGTACCTCATTTATTACATTTAACGACATGCAAGGGGTGTAGGGTACCTCATTTATCATATCTACCGACATTCAATATGAGGAGGGCATCTCATTTATCACATTTACCAAGATACAAGAGGTGCAGGTTATCTCAGTTATCACATTTACCGACTTTTAAGGGGTGTAGGTTATCTTATTGATCACATTTACCGACATACATGGGGGGGAGGTTACCTCATTGATCACATTTACGGACATACAAGGGGTTCAGGTTATCTCATTTATCACATTTACCGACGTACAAGGGGTGCAGGTTATCTCATTTCTCACATTTACCGACATACAAGGTGTGCAGGTTATCTCATTTATAACATTTATCGACGTAACGGGCTTGCCGGGGGACGTTTAAAGGGCGTTGATTAAGACTTCAGCTTCCTTAACTTGGTAGCAGCGGGGATCATGTTTCTTAATGGCCCCTCCAAGCGAGAAAAATGAGAAAAAATCATCACTCACACAAACCATTTCATAATATATATCAAAGCATTTGTGATCAACTTACGTATCATCAATTTTGGGGGGTTTGTATCATGGCACAAATTTGGCCCGTCGCTGCTACACGGTAAAGCCACAAATTTAGCCCGTCGCTGCTACACGGTAAAGCCACAAATTTGGCCCGTCGCTGCTACCAGATTAAGGCGAATTATATTCGTAGCCTATATGTACAAGAAGCGTCGTAGCGAGAGCGACTCCGTTGTGTGTCAGTCGGACTCTCGTGAAGGAGTGACGAGTTATAGGTTGGAAAATAATTGTTACAATTGGTCACGTACGTCAAGGTGACCTCCACGCAATATGAAATGTGATGTATACAAAACTGAGACGGTAAACACTGACGGACGACATTCCTATAAGGTGGCGTGATCTATCTGTCGTGGGTTTTTTTCATTGACAATTGTATGCCTAATTCGTGGTGATATTAAATAGTAGTAATAATACATTGATATCCTACTATAACACTGCTCGGTCACCTACCAGTGATCGCGACCTCGCGATATACAAGAATCTAAATAGCAGTCTAGTTACCGTTAACATACATAGTGGGAATTTGTCAAGCAGACTGCCTATGATACAATTACATTAAAACACTGGCTATGTAAGAACATATGTGTAGTTATAATATAAATAGTGAGAGGTAAAACACAACGTGTGTGACTTGAAACATAAGAAATCTCTCAAAAGATAAATATAAGGACACATGTATAAGAAGCTATCAATTGGCATAGTTACAGACAATGAAACGTTCATCTAGCTCCTAAAAAAAAAAATACAGTAGTGAAACATACAGTAGTGAGACATAGTACAATGTTAAGTATAGGAGCAGGGGAATGCCAGGTTTCTGTCCTCATACTTGCTTGAGAAAAGGAAAAACTACCTTGCCAGTGGCCTCCCTGCATCCAGTCGCCGTGTCTGCACAACCAAATAATCGTGCAGGACAGAGTTCCTCCTAATAAGGTAGCACATGACGACGAGACTGACGAACATCAGAAACATTGGCACAAAAAATCCAGGGTACACGTAGGGGAGATGCAGGTATTCAGGCAGCGTTTCCTCCAGGGTTTCCGCAAGCTCCGTTTTTTTTTTTTTTTTTTTTTTTTTTTTTACGTTGTTGCCTATTGCGCCGGTAGGCATCTTCCCGGTGGGGCCTGATGGTCGGCCCAAGGCTTCTTCCAGGTGGGGCCTAATGGTCGGCCCAGCCCGTTCTGGCGCAGGCGAGTGTTTATAGTGGCGCCATCTTGCATTGGCTCATGCTGCCCCCCGGAACTCGTTCTTGATTCGCTTGGACGGCTTCCTCTAGAGTCCGGGTTGATGGGTGGTCTTCAGGACAGCATGTGGGTAGTTTTAAGCCACTCGGCGGTGACTGAAAAATCCGAGTGGTAGCGTGAGGATTCGAGCCCGTGTCGTCCATCACGCGGCGAATGTGGGTCCAGTACGCTATCACTTCGGCCACCGAATGAATTAAGGGAATTAGTCACATAAGAGATGCTGGAAAAGTGAATGATATCGAGAGACCGTAGAGGAAACACTCGATGGGAAATATTGCCCGTGAAAACCAGACGGATCCGGGACGGGTACGTTGTTATGTTTGTGGAGCGGATATAGTATGCTTCCGCTATGGCATAGTGACCAGTAATCCGTTGATAAGTGGTACCTTCCTGGCAGATGATTGATACATAGAAGGACTGAGGGAAATAAAAATAATGCAGACCCTGAAAGTTCTTATGGAAAATAGGTGTTGGTGGTAGCTGCTTGTAAGGGCACAGGGAAAGAGCGTCACACGCGTTCACGCGGGTGAGGGCGATCTCGCATACCCCTCCCCGAAGTGGTAGGAAGGCAAAGGGAGACGCAGAGCAATAGAATCGCCCGAAGACCGTCTCCTTGCAATATTGCAAGAGTGAGTAGCTACCCGTTGAATACAGAGCGAAATCCTTCGCGATTAGAACAAGAGACGGGGACGTGTCCAGGGCTAACACACTGTCCTTAGCTGAAAAAGGGAACGGGACAATTTCGTGTGCCTCAAACACGTCCGCCGTCTGAGATGGAACATGAATGATTATGGCATCGGGGGTGAGGCTGGACTCAATCAAGGGGTAAAAATATTGACTCATGTCTGGGGTGAATAAAGGTGCCAGGCTATAGTTTTGATACCCGATATGGATAGTCGTTCTCAAATCATGGAGAGGGAACAGGGCAGGTGTGACTCTACCGTGCGCTGCATCAACCATGTTGCTAATAACCTGCTGATTTGCCGTTGCGACAGAGTTAATGACGTTTTCCAATACATGCAAAGCCTGATCTAGGAGGAGAAACTGATTCACCTGGTCGATCAGTTTGACAACTATGTTGATAACCTCTACCATCTTATTTGTCTGCTCTAGCAGTTCCTCAATGTTAGTACGCAACCGCGCAAGTTTTCTACAATTGGCGTTGATCACCCTGCGATTTCGGGCAGCAAAGGAAAGCACATGAGCGTAGTGGTCCTGCAAATCGCGTACGTCCTCGTCGGTTGCCGTACCGAAGAAGAACTTTGAGGCGGACCCAACGATGTTGAGCAACCCCCTTTTTACCCGAGAGTGAACTGAGTGAAAACTATAATCCATGCTTACCTCATCAACTTTATCCCGCAAGAACTGAATCCTATCCACCAGGAGCTGAAAAAGATTCAGAGAGTTGGTACTAGAAGGTGCCTTTGATTCCCTAGTCTTGGTAGCCCGTATGGCGTCTGCCATGCCGAGTAGTTTTTCTGAGACTATCCTGATTGTGTCAGTGGTGTTGGTCAAGGGTTCGGTGGCCGAACTGGTAGCGTACTGGGCCCACATTCACCGCGTGATGGACGACGCGGGCTCGAATCCCCACGCTACCACTCGGATTTTTCAGTCACCGCCGAGTGGCTTAAAACTACCCACATGCTGTCCTGAAGACCACCCATCAACCCGGACTCTAGAGGAAGCCGTCCAAGCGAATCAAGAACGAGTTCCGGGGGGCAGCATGAGCTAATGCAAGATGGCGCCACTATAAACACTCGCCTGCGCCAGAACGGGCTGGGCCGACCATCAGACCCTACCTGGAAGAAGCCTTGGGCCGACCATCAGGCCCCACCTGGAAGAAGCCTTGAGCCGACCATCAGGCCCCATCAGGAAGATGCCTACCAGCACAACAGGCAACGACGTAAAAAAAAAAAAAATATGGATATTTTACGAGGAGCACATCTTCTATGAGGAAGACCTCTCCTATGTGTGCCGTGAGGGCGCCAGGTTTCAAGTGGATGGGTGTCGTTGCAAGCAGGGAGCCGACGGACAACAAGATGATCAGAAAACGCAACATCATGATCTGAAAGTGGTGGGAATGAAGTATTTAAACCCGTGGTCTCAAGTTATAGCTATGGGTGTTGGGATTATCTTGTTGAACATTTAACTCTGAGGGGGAATTACCAATATCAAGGTCCAAAGGTGAGGGAATTACTTTCAGACGATCACTGTGAACTTCTTGACTGACTCCACTATTTGACTCGAGAACCTCGAACCGATTTCCTCTGACATTCCGAACAACTCGGTAAGGACCCACAAATTTAGCCCCCAGTTTCGAACTCCTTTCCGTTTACTTAATCATGACTGTGTCACCCTCTTTTAATTTCACCGGGACGGCCTGTTTGTGTTGTTTTGACATCATTTCAACCTTCGAAGCTTTTAACGTACACCTAACTTCTGAGTGTATCTTGGAAAACATATGCATCTGCTGTTGTGCGTACCTATCAATGTTGTAGAGAGGTTGTTGTGGTTTTGTTAGAAGTCGTACGGAAGACGTTTCTCCACCCCATATAAGATGTAGTAGGGAGACTTCCCCGTAGAGTCGTTTACCGACGTATTTATGGAAGCGGCTATATGCGATAGCCAATCCTCCCAGTTATCGTGGAGATCGTTCACGATAGGCCTGAGGACCTGTAAGATTTTCCTATTAGCCCTCTCCGCCAACCCATTAGCAGCTGGGTGGTAAGCTGTGATGAAGGATTGCGTGATGTTAAACTGGGCGCATATTTCGCTCAATACTGAGTTCCTAAACTCGGTGCCATTGTCACTCAAAAGAATTCGAGGAGACGAATGTGGACACAACACGTGAGTCACGAGGGCATGGGCCACGCGTGTGGCTGTCTTGTCCTTGAGAGGCGCTAGAACTAGAAACCTAGAGAACTGGTCGACGCACACCAATAAGTAGCGCGAACCATGTTGGCTCTGGGGGAGCTGTAATAAGTCTATATTAACAACATCCCATGGCGCCTCTGGTACTGGGTATTGCAACATAGGTGCTGGCCCTTTGACGGACCCCTTGTGCTTAGCACAAACGACGCAATGTGCGACATGTTTTTCTACATCAACCCGTAATGTGGGCCAGTAGAATTTTCGTCTGGTGACAGATAGCGTCTTGTCTCTTCCTGGGTGACCCGCAATGGGTGTGTCATGGACCAGCTTAAGCGTCACGGGGACGTATTTGTCTGGGATGACCAGTTGTTCTATAGGTACTGGTTTGGTTGGCCATGACCTACAAAGGAGGTTGTCCTCTGATAGGAAGAATTGTGAAAAGGGAACTGGCAATTCAGGAAGGTTTGTTTCGTCTCCCGACTCGAGGGCGTAAATTAACCTCTTCCACACAGGGTGGTCTCGTTGAGTAGTGTGTAGCTCAGGTGAAGTGAAGTTGTGGATGACCTCTGGGGTGGTAATCGCGCCTATCGAAATATTCCGAGATAAGGCATCTGCGACCACATTTATTTTCCCGGTGATATATTTTATCTCCGGATTGTATGCTTGGATCGTTAAGAACCATCTTGCCAGACGACCGTGTAGGTTTTTTCCCTTGAAAAGATCAGTGATGGCCGCGTGGTCCGTATACACCACAATTATGTACCCCATCACTATGTCACGAAAATGCTTCAGAGCCCACACAATGGCAAGAGCCTCTAGGTGGGTAACAGAACAGTTCTTTTCCGGAGCTGTTAGTACTCGACTGGCGAACGCTATCACATGCTTTTTGCCGGACTTATCTGTTTGCATCAGAGCGGCTCCTAGTCCACTAGCCGAAGCGTCGGTACAAAGCTGAAAGGGGTCCTTGAAATCCGGAAAGACAAGGACCGGAACCTGTGTAAGCGCTTTCTTTAAATCCTCAAAGCTCGTTTGTTGAGCTGGGAGCCACTGAAATGGTACGTCTTTCTTTAATAGATGGGTTAGGGGACTCGCGCGTGCTGCGAAGTCCTTTATGAAAGGCCTGTAATAACCTGCGACACCCAAGAAAGACCGTACCTTGTCCGCAGACGTTGGCTGAGGGAACTCGGCAATAGCTTTTATTTTGTCGTCCACTGTGTGGATGCCGAATTCGTCCACGACATGCCCCAAGAACTTGATCCGAGGCTTTAAGAATTCACAATTGGTGATTTTGAGCTTTAATCCGACCTCTTGAAGTATGTGTAGGACTGCTTTTAGTGTTTCCATGTGTGCATGCACGTCTTTACTTGTTATGATGATGTTGTCTAAATACACATAGACAGAGTTGCCCGGCAAGTCACCAAAAATACTGTTCATTGTCCTTTGGAATGTCAAGGGAGCTCCTTTGAGCCCGAACGGCATCCTCGTCCACTCATAGTGGCCATGAGGCGTGCTGAAAGCCGTTATTTCACGTGACTCGGGGGCCATGGGCAGCTACCAGTAGCCACTGACCAGATCAAGACTCGTAAAGACTTTATTTCCTCTACCGAGACACATCAAAAGATCTCTAAGAACGGGAAGCGGAAAATGATCATCCACGGTCGCAGTGTTCACACGCCGGAAATCAATCACATTACGATAAGAACCGTCTTTCTTTGGAACCAGGAACAAGGGTGAACTCCACGGGGAATTCGATTCTTTGATGACACCTTGTTCTAACATTTCAGAGATAAGTTGTTGTACGACCTCCCTCTGACTGTGGGGGAGTTTATACGCATTGATATATACAGGATTTGTATTGGGTTTTAACTTAATGTGGTGTTCAGCACACTGCGTAACTCCAAGCGGCTCACCTGGTAGAGCAAGCGCCCCCCTATAATGTTCCAGTAGCTGGACTAAGGTTGGCTTAATTTCGGAATAGTGTGCAACTTTTTGGAATGCCATTAAATTAGCTGTGACTTGTTCCGGAGAAGCATGTTTTAGACCCTTCTTTTCTTGTATTAAATCAACTCTTTTATCACTCATTAATTACTCCATAAATGATCTCACCGGCTCGTATCCCTGGTAGCGTGATCCGGCTTAAGTTGTTATTGGAGACTGGTGTTCGGGGATAAACAAGGGAAAAAGAAAATATACATTTATTTAAAATTAAATGAAAGTAATTGCCTTACGCAATATTCTTTGCTCAGACGATCATAACACTGGCATATTCAGCAATGGATGCAACATATGACAAACGACATGTCTTAAACATAATAATACAATATGTGCTCAGTTGTTGCCAATAATAATAACACTCGTCGTTCCACAAGCAGTGGTTTGTATCTCTCTGCTTACATCACAATCATTATGTATTCTCTTCACAAAATCCTACTACACATTCCTATAGTATAATCTACTACAAGTCACGGAAGCACCAAATACCACACCCAGTGGTTTTACCTTTGCTTTACATCGCAAACAAATAATCACAATCCTGTCCCACTCACAATCCTACTTCACATCTCCTACATTATAATCTCCAGGACAATACAGTCGGTTTCCCTTAGATTCTCGAATTTCTACTCACGATTAAGATCACAACAGCCATTCTCGGCTGAGTGAGTAGCAGGTCTGCTTGAGGCGAGAACCAAGCTCGGTCTACCTATACCACTGATTTCTAGGCCACATTTTTCTTTGCTTTAGGCGGACTTACATCCTTGACACGCCCTTAATTTTCGACATAACCAATGGCCAATACTTCCTGTCACACCCATCTGCTCGCTCATTATGTTGTATTGTTTTACTTCTCCTGCTATTCGTGAGTCAGTCTTAAGACACTCCCACAGTGATTTTTCTGTTAAATTATTGGCTCATAACATGTCGCCACAACTGACGTCACGGGTCAGAGTCTTTTTCAATGGTTGTTCACACTTTCTCACCACGCCTACTGGGTATCTGTTTTCTGTATCTGAGTCTGGGTATCTGCTTTCCTTTACCCTCGTTGTTTCCCCTCTTTGGTACTTGAGATGCTTACACTGTTATATATGTCACTTTTTTTGTTAGTGTTTGTCCTGTCAGATGTTTACACAGTTGTATACCTGCCTTTCCTCTCTGGGTATCTGTTTTCCTTTACCCTCGTTGTTTCCCCTCTTTTGTACTTGAGATGTTTACACTTATATATATGTCACCCTTTATGTTAGTGTTTGTCCTGTCAGATGTTTACACAGTTGTATATCTCACTCCTCTGTTTCCTCGTCTTCTGAGTCCTGACACCTGACACGCCAAGGTTATGCCTGAGACTTGGGCTGAAGGGTATTCAGCTGGTTCCGGGGCGACATTTTCCCATACTGGCATAATCTAACACCGTGTTTTAAGGATACAGGGGATCCAGACGTGTTTATTACCAATGCCTCTGCAAAACCTCCCTCCTTGACTGTCGCAAGAGTTACCTCCACCGTCACGCGGTGTATGTGAGGCGCTCCGTCGATACACACATCACTGCCCGTTGGAGGGGCGTTAGGCAAACGGATTTTAACAAGTTTTGCAGCACGATCCGGAACTATTTGAGGACCTTCTACGACTGCCGTTACTGTCCGCCACAAGTCTGCAATGTTTTCGTGTGGTTTGACCGTAAGAGGTGACACTTGGGGGGTGGCAGTCCCTGAGTCTGTGGTGGGTTGGTCATTTTCCCCCTCTGAGGGTGGGATTACAGGTGACAGAGGCGATGGATTTATCATCCCCTGTATGCGTCGGCCTTGATACACGATCGCGATGCTTTCAGGGTTTATGGTTATGTGCAAGTCTTTCATGGCGTTTAATCCTAAGATCCCATCCACAAGTAAGGCAAACCTGTTAGAGACATAAAATAAATCTCGAAAGGGACATACTTTTTCATGTAAGCTGACTGTTAGTGGTACTCGCCCAAGGATTCCCAAAGTGGTGCCCGTCACGCCTACCACATTCAGGTCGTTCTCTTGGAGCGGCCAATTTTCTCCTCTCGCCTGTCGTGTCAGTGACCCGTAAGCGGAGTCTGAGATGACATTGACTGTCGCACCTGTGTCTACCGCTAAGGTGAGTGAAATTTTTCCCACTTTGCAAGGGAGGGCAATTATGCTTGTCCGTCCCAAGGCGGCAATGACGGAGTCAAGTTGCTCCCAATTAGTATTGTCCTTAAAGGACACGTGGATGTACGCCTTGGGGCTGTCACGAAGTCATGTCTTTTTATTCTGAGAAGAGGAGTGTGGTTTACTGTCCGCCGAGGACTTGTACTTCTGTCCCTCCTTGACTTTTTGTATTGCAGGACAACTGTCTGAATCATGAAAACAATTCCCGTGGACAAGGCAAAAGGCAGCCTTCCGCTGATGGTTTGGCCTAGGGTTCCTGTGTGATGAATGATGCCCGCCCCTGTAACCTCCTGACCTCCTATCAGAGCCCTGTCTTGAATGTGTTGATTCCCTACGTTTCGCGAAGCAAGAATGTACAGAATGTCCTGATTGTTTGCAAAAACTACAGGTGAGAGATGCCTTACTTTGAGCCTGCAATGTTGCGGCTGTTGCGAGGGGTTGATGGTGAGGGTGTCCTTGAACCTTGAGCGAGTTGTAAGTATGCCGACGAACCCGGGGGTGAACGAATTCTGCGGCCTGGAATTGATAAATAATGAGTGCCTGAACATAAGATTACCTTAGTAAATTCACCGGTTTTGGTATCGTGTTCCGTACCCTCTTCGTCTGTGGTCTGTGTTAAATGCATAAAAGTGTCGCCGAGTTTAGCGACAGTGTCTTCGTTCATACTATGGTGTAAACCAGTTACAATATAGGAGCATATTTTGATAGCTGTAATTATTAACCAATAAACGTAACGTGTATGAATTAATAGTTTGCGCCGAAACCCTAAAAAAAAAAAAAAAAGAATTGCTAGCAAGGTGCCAGATAGACGTAATAAAAGTTAAGGTTATAATGGAATGTCATAATGTTATGGGTATATGAAAAAAAAAAAATCCATAAATACTGCGGTATTTTGGGTAGGAGAAAATTAAGTGAGTATACCTTTGAGGCTCTCGTTTTCTCTCGAGCGGCGAAGAGAAAACGGAGGCAGGGCTCACTGAGGAAGATTAACTTTGATCAGGGAACTCAAAGTATACCGCTAGCAAACAATAAGAAAGGATCAATGAATGAACGAATGAACGTTACTCTCACAATTATGACTGATTATCAGTGTTAGGAACACAGATATAAAAAGGTCGTGCCTCTGCTCGAAACAAAACTGAAATAAGCCGAGCCGGCATATTTCGACCAGAAGGGAATATCCACAAATACCAAGATTAATCAACTGATGTAGTGGAGAGGGCAAATGTTGGTGACGCCCTGGGGTACGTGCAGTCGTTGGAGTCGCGTCGGGAAACCTCGGCCTCGGCAGGAGCGGCGGTGAGAGATGAGGGAAGGGCGGACATCGGTGGACTCGTAATGGCTGCTGGAAACTGCCGACCCAGCGATTTGACCGGCCGCGGCTGGGTGCCGGAACACTGCCGCCAGACGTAGGACGGCTGCGGCGTTCTTGTTATATTGAGAGATGGGCCGCGGTGGCAGATAAGACGACTTGGGTGTGTAACCTCTTGAGAAGACGCCTTGCAGGAAACGGTAGTGGTAACTGCTTGCAGTCACCGGGAGATGTCCGCGGGTACCCTTGCTGACTGTTTGCCGGAAGAGGTTTGGACCGGTGCTCCCGGCAGCGGCGGTGTTCCCGCCCGCTGTGGTGCTAGGGGCATGTGGGTTGCTCCAAGGTCAGCGGGGCGTGCCTCCTCCCGCGGGCGGAGGCCCGAGGGTGTATCGTGGAGGGCTTCGAGTGAGCTGTGAGTGGCTTGCAGTGCTCGTAGCAGTGCTAGCTTGAAGCGGGGGAGCGGCTTGTAGATTGTGGCCCTTGCTTTCGGCTGCATAGGCCTGTAGGTGGCTCGAGGCTTGAGGCCTGTATAGAGCTTGTAGCTGACGCCTGGTGAGTTGCTTGTAGCTGGCGCTTGGTGAGTTGCCGCGGGTGTGCTCGAGGCTTGACGCCTGTATAGAGCTTGTAGCTGACGCCCGGTGAGTTGGTTGTGCTGGCGCCTGGTGAGTTGCCGCGGACGGCTGGCTTGTGACTCCTTCCTTCCTTCTACGCCTGTCTCCGGAGTTTGTTGGTGCGTTCTCGTGGCTCGGAGCTTGGAGGAGAACGAAGTAGCGAAGGCACAGGCGCGGTGGTGACCGCTGCCAACCAAATGTAACGGGCTTGCGGGGGGCGTTTAAAGGGCGTTGATTAAGACTTCAGCTTCCTTAAGGCGAATATATTCGTAGCCTATGTACAAAGGAGCATCGGAGCGAGAGCGACTGTCGTTGTGTGTCAGTCGGACTCTCGTGAAGGAGTGACGAGTTACAGGTTGGAAAATAATTGTTACAATTGGTCACGTACGTCAAGGTGACCTCCACGCACTATGGAATGCGATGTATACAAAACTGAGACGTAAACACTGACGGACGACATTCCTATAAGGTGGCGTGATCTATCTGTCGTGAGTTTTTTCCATTGACAATTGTATGCCTAATTCGTGGTGATATTAAATAATAGTAATAATACATTGATATCCTACTATAACATTCTTGCTGAGACTTGTTTATTTCAACGACAGGAACTTATACAGACAAAACCCGAGAAAAGCAAGTATGTAGCTATCTCAGTTCAACTAAGAATACAAAACTTGATTTACAGAAACTAAGTGAAATTAATTATAATAAAGGAAAATAATGTATTCAGTAATTTCAGCTTAAACTGCTGGATTTATAAAAATATGTGGAGGAGTAATTAAAGAAACTGTACTTTACATGGGAAACTTTAATAACTTCTTCACTAACCTCAATAAATGGAAACTGTATGCCATTTGGCACAAAAATTAAGGTGTTTTTGAAACTCGCGTTCACTGTGGCTAACCTTGGCCGACTTTTTCAACTCATTCATGGGCATGTATTAGTGCATCGGGTGACCTGTTGAGGAGATAGTATCACAGTCCGCTGCTCCTTCTCACTTCTCTGGTATGAGTGCCCGTGTGCCATTCGGCACAGCGTTTCCTGTAACGTTATATTTCTTTTGCCCCAGGTATGACAACATGTAGCATTTTTTTTGGGGGGGGGGGGTGAGTATACATTAACCTTTGTACTTCACCAAAAACCTATATACATTAGTGAAATTTTTATTTATTTTATTTTTCTATTTATTTTTATTTCCTGATGCGTGATAACGTCCATGTTACGAGGCAGATCGTTCAATGAATATGACTTGGCAGCATTTCTTTGGTGTGAGGACTTTCATTGGATTATTTTCATCACGTTGCAAGCAGGAGAATCGTAGGGATGGGGCAACCGAGTACTTTTGGCGAACCGAGTAATTTGGGTTTGATTACTCTTCAAAACCAAGTAAACCGAGTACCAAATGATTACTTTTCTCTCTTGCGACAGGCGGACAGCTGACGGTAGCTACAGGGATGGTTAGGATCGAGGCGGTGGCTGAGTGGTCGATCAGCGTTCCGGCATGGTGAGCCCGTGAACCCATAGGTTCGAGTCCCGGGGGCATATTCGCCAAGTCTGGAACACCTCGTCTCCACGGGAAATTAGGACCAATCACAGCGCGCGCTCAGCCAGGCTACGTATTGCCAGCTCGAGATGTCATTACTTACCCTTTATTTACACAGTTTTATCAAATATATGTTAATTATTTCGTGAGAACACACATATTTTCAACAGTTGATATGTATATACTGATGTTACTGATGTCTGACACATTATAACACAGAGCAGGAACACATAACTGATAACTGTGACGAGCTAAGTTATCTGGGAACACTGACGGAACATCGTCCCTTGCTCCTCGGGCAGTGTTACTTTATTTTCAACAGCTGAGATGTTTCTACTGATGTTATTGATGTCTGACACATTATAACACAGAGCTGGAACACATAACTGATAACTGTGACGAGCTAAGCTATCTGGCAACACTGACGGAACATTGGCCCACAGTGTGTGTGTGTGTGTGTGTGTGTGTGTGTGTGTGTGTGTGTGTGTGTGTGTGTGTGTGTGTGTGTGTGTGTGTGTGTGTGTGTGTGTGTGTGTGTGTGTGTGTGTGTGTGTGTGTGTGTGTGTGTGTGTGTGTGTGTGTGTGTGTGTATTTATTTCTTGCAATGTGTGTGTGTGTGTGTGTGTGTGTGTGTGTGTGTGTGTGTGTGTGTGTGTGTGTGTGTGTGTGTGTGTGTGTGTGTGTGTGAATTGAATTGAGTTGAATTGAATTTATTGATCAAGCTCAGACTTTATAAAAAAAAGTTTGGAGCTCCTCCAAAAGAAAAAAAATAACACAATATGTTGTCCATGCCACAAGTAAATATCTGGTTATGTAACTAACCAAAACAAACACAACAATAATTAAATACATTAACAAAAGTAACAAAAACAGGTACGAAGAAATAAAAATAATTGAAGGAGAATAATGAGTGCCAACACCAGACACTCATCTGAACATGCTTAGCACTGGCCTCAAGAACAGAGCTAAGTTTTTCATGATGGTAACATTGGTGGTTTGCATCAGTGATATATATTTGAAATGTGATGGCCTGTGTGTGTAATAGCTTGGTATGTACATATTATGCAACCTTACAGTTTCACTATCAGTGCACTCAAAAAGAACATGGAATTCATCTCCCACAACGCCAGCATCACACTTATCTATTACAAAGCCGATCTTCTTTATTTACGCCTTGATGCCTGCCAGCATTAACAGTTGCATTAACTGTTGTTACAAGTTCTTAATTTCGTCACTATTATTCGGTTGCTCTTCTGTAACCTTGAAATATACCACTCCATGCCATTTTGTAATTACTGCACAGAGATTTTGTTACTATGTTGTTGTGCCAAGTTGCAATTCACTGGTCTTTCAATCTCAATTCAACAGCTTTTTTTTAACCCATGTTGTATTGGTAACATCTTGAGACAACCATAACCATGACATACCACACTCATCACAAATGTTTTTAATACAGGCCAAACATGGAGAAGTATATATCCCTAACCTATCCAAATGTAACAAGCAGTGATACATTACTGACCAAAATTTTGTATCTTACCTAAAATAATTTTAGAACAATATCCCATCATTCTGCTTTTTATATGTATGTCAAGTGGAAATACTCCCAGTTCACCATATATCATGTCATTGCCAGTATTCTTATGAACTCCCAATGCCTGTTTAAAAAAATTCATATGCAAAGACTCTAACTCTAACTCTGTAAAATCCCCAAATCTCTGAAGCAGAGGTCAGTACGGGCAACACCGTGATATTAAATAGTTCAGTTTGCATGTCGGCTGGCAAGTCAAATTTCCTACACTTTCCTATCAGTGAATACATTGCCCGTGTGGCCTGTTCTTTAAGCTCCAGCTCGCCTCTACGGAACCTTCTATTGTAATTAAATAACACACCAAGATACTTATAGTCTTCCACTACTTCAATGTTTTCACCTCCAAATTCAAATTTGTAGTTATCAATGTTGGCTCTTCCCCTACTAAACATGACTATTTTTGTTTTGTTGCTGTTAAGTTGTAGTTTCCATTGATTACAGTACAAAATCAAAGCAGTCAAGGCTTGTTGCATTCCCTCCTCACTATCACACAAAATAACTGTATCATCTGCATACATTAATACCAGGAGTTTTAGGTATGAATTTAAGAAATCATCACCAAAATCTACATAAATACAATTAAACTCAAGCAATTTACTTTCAATATCATTAATTAAAGAGCGACCAGCAATGGTGACAAATTTTATCCCTGCCTTACCCCTACTATTGGCTCAGCATGACACAAGACCTGATGTCATCATACATGTTTCTGATTACATTAAATATTTTCCCATTCACCTTTTCCTTCACCAACTTGTACCACAAACCTTCCCGCCACACCATATCAAAAGCTTTCTTGTAGTCCACAAACAGACAAAAGAGCTTCCTTTTTCCTCAAATTGAACAATCAATTATACATTTAAGCAAAAATATATGATCCAGTGTAGAGTACTCATGCCTAAAACCTGCTTGTGTTTCATTAATAATAAACTTTGTATTTGAGTATTCAATGAGTCTCTCGTTAAGTGTTGAGGTAAATAGCTTTCCCATACAACTAAGCAAAGTGATCCCCCGGTAGTTGTTAACATCCTGAGTGTCACCCTTATCCTTATAAAGTGGCACTATCGTCCCAACCAGCCACTCAGATGGCATGACGCCAGTATCAAGTATCTTATTTTTTTATTTTTTTTACAGCTAAGGAGACAGCTCAAGGGCGCAAAGAAAAAAGAAAAGAAAAAAAGGCCCGCTACTCACTGCTCCCGAACAGAGGTTAAAGGAGTGTCCAAAATCAGAGGTTAATTTCGGGAGGAGAGGTGTCCTGATACCCTCCTCTTGAAAGAGTTCAAGTCGTAGGCAGGAGGAAATACAGATGAAGGAAGATTGTTCCAGAGTTTACCAGCGTGAGGGATGAAAGAGTGAAGATGCTGGTTAACTCTTGCATAAGGGGTTTGGACAGTATAGGGATGAGCATGAGTAGAAAGTCGAGTGCAGCGGGGCCGCGGGAGGGGGGGAGGCATGCAGTTAGCAAGTTCAGAAGAGCAGTCAGCGTGGAAATATCGATAGAAGATAGAAAGAGAGGCAACATTGCGGCGGAATTTAAGAGGTAGAGGACTATCAGTATGAGGAGGAGAGCTGATGAGACGAAGAGCCTTTGCCTCCACTCTGTCCAGAAGAGCTGTGTGAGTGGAGCCCCCCCACACATGAGATGCATACTCCATACGAGGGCGGACAAGGCCCTGTATATGGACAGCAACTGTGCAGGGAGAAGAACAGGCGGAGACGGTACAGAACGCCCAGCCTCGAGGAAGCTGATTTAGTAAGAGATGAGATATGAAGTTTCCAGTTGAGATTTTGAGTTAAGGATAGACCGAGGATGTTTAGTGTTGAGGAAGGTGATAGCTGGGTGTTGTCAAAGAATAGGGGATAGTTGTTTGGAAGATTGTGTCGAGTGGATAGGTGGAGAAACTGTGTTTTTGAGGCGTTGAAGGACACCAGGTTCTTCTTGCCCCAATCGGAAATAATAGTAAGGTCTGAGGCTAAGCGTTCTGCAGCCTCCAGCCTTGAGTCGTTAAGTTCCTGAAGGGTGGGTCTTCTATTGAAAGAAGTTGAATAATGCAGAGTGGAATCATCGGCGTAGGAATGGATAGGACAGTTCGTTTTGGAAAGAAGATCATCAATGAACAACAGAAAAAGAGTGGGAGATAGGACAGAACCCTGTGGGACACCACTGTTAATAGATTTAGGAAGAACAGTGACCGTCTACCACGGCAGAAATAGAACGGTCAGAAAGGAAACTGGAGATAAAGGTACAGAGAGAAGGATAGAAACCGTAGGAGGGTAGTTTAGAAAGCAAAGATTTGTGCCAGACCCTATCAAAAGCTTTTGATATGTCCAGCGCAATAGCAAAAGTTTCACCGAAACGGCTAAGAAAGAATGACCAAGAGTCAGTTAAGAAGGCTAGGAGATCACCAGTAGAACGCCCCTTGCAGAACCCATACTGGCGATCAGATAGAAGGTCAGAAGTGGAAAGGTGCTTTTGAATCTTCCGGTTAAGGATTGATTCAAAAGCTTTAGATAGACAAGAAAGTAAAGCAATAGGACGGTAGTTTGAGGGATTGGAGCGGTCACCCTTCTTAGGTAAAGGCTGTATGAAGGCATACTTCCAGCAAGAAGGAAAGGTAGATGTTGACAGGCAGAGGCGAAAGAGTTTGACCAGGCAGGGTGACAGCACGGAGGCACAGTTTTTAAGGACAATAGGAGGCACTCCATCAGGTCCATAAGCTTTCTGAGGATTGAGGCCAGAGAGGGCATAGAAAACATCATTTTGAAGAATCTTTATAACAGGCATAAAGGAGTCAGAGGGGGGATGAGTAGGAGGAATATGCCCAGAATCGTCCAGAGTGGAGTTTTTAGAAAAAGTTTGAGAGAAGAGTTCAGCCTTAGAGATAGATGAGACGGCAGTGTTGCCGTCAGGACTGAGGAGTGGAGGGAAAGATGAAGAAGTGAAGTTGGAGGAGATGTTTTTGGCTAGATGCCAGAACAGCTTAACATATAGGGGGGGACAAAATATGCTCAGTACTTTTAATGTATTCATTTAATATCATGTCAGATGTTGGGGATTTACTGTTTTTTTTATTTTAAATATTTCTAGCAACCTCTTTGTTAGTTATAGGGTCATTAAGTAATGGTGATAGTTCATTATCTATATTATCATGATCATTTAGAATATTTACTTCATTATTATCAATGTTGTCATCACTCGCTAACTGTCTGAAATGCTCGTAAATTCATTTAATGTAATGGGGATCTGATGGCTCTTTTTCTGACCATTAAGGATTTTCCAGTATTCTTTAGGGTCATCACTTTTGCATTTCCAAGTTCTTTAATTATGTTTATCTTCTTGTCTTTTATTCTTTTAAGATTTGTTTTGTATTTTCTGCTTCCTTCAAGCATGCTGTTAAAGTTTACACTATTCCTGTGAAAATGATATCTATGTCTAGCTTTATGGTACTCCTTTCTTACTTTCCAGCAGTGTTTGTCATAACCCCTTACAGTGGCATTGTTGCTCTTTTTGATATATGTTTTTTTTCTTATGTTGTGGAAAAGTTGAAAGTGCAGGGTCAATCAATATTTCCTTTAATTCCTGGTTAATATCATCTATGGATAAATTATTCAACTTAACTATCAACTCAATTACCTTATACTCACTAATATTCCTCACATATACACACACCCTTTCTCTCAGCATTCCACTTTCCCGGCCTTTCACTTGCTCTTCTTTGTCCTGCCTCCTGGGCACTCATGTTTACAGCGGGTACATTACTTGGTCCCATAAATTTCATCCTTACGTGTAATCCACAGTGTACATCAGACAATAGCGGATCACCAATACTCTAAAACCACCACATACTGCATAACCTCAGGTGAACCTAAAAAGTAATCTCAAGTTGTATTGTATGCAGTTGTAGGCTTGCCAATACCACAGTCTTCCCCCATCCTTCCATTAAATATAAACACTTGATGATTTTTACAAAGTTCAACCAGTTTCCTGCCATAAAAGTTCCTGTCTAGGGTCAGATCTTGGTTTGCCCTGGTCTTAGTTATACCATAATCAGTTAGACTAAGCTATGTGGGGTACCTCGGCAGGCACCCGGTCATCATCACCAGCACCAGAGGGAACATAGTGAGAGTATGAGCATTAAAATCACCACAAAGTACATGCATATAGTCATCACTGGTATAAGTTATCAAAAAATTGTCCGACTCATCAAAGTACTCTTCAGTGCCATATATTGAGTGTGAGAGGGAGTGTAAACACAGCTTATTACCAACTCTTTACCTAAATTTGCCCTCCCTCTGTCTACTGAATTGAGAGTTAGTTCTTATGTGCCTCCACTGAAAGCTAACATTTTTCCTAATGACAATAAGTAGACCCCCAGACTGTGTGTGTGTGTGTGTGTGTGTGTGTGTGTGTGTGTGTGTGTGTGTGTGTGTGTGTGTGTGTGTGTGTGTGTGTGTGTGTGTGTGTGTGTGTGTGTGTGTGTGTGTGTGTGTGTGTGTGTGTGTGTGTGTGTGTGTGTGTGTGTGTGTGTGTGAGTGTGTGTGTGTGTGTGTGTGTGTGTGTGTGTGTGTGTGTGTGTGTGTGTGTGTGTATTTCTTGCAGTGTGTGTGTGTGTGTGTGTGTGTGTAATAATAATAATAAATGGTTTATTCATTTGTAGGCAGCCATAATGCTGAAAATTCACAAAAATACAATACAATGAGTTTCATGTGATGGGTAATGGGGGAAGTGGGGAAGGGTGATGTGTGTGTGTGTGTGTGTGTGTGTGTGTGTGTGTGTGTGTGTGTGTGTGTGTGTGTGTGTTGGAGTGGAGGGGTCATGTGATCATGGAGGTGTTAATGACCCTCACAAGTGTCGGTATCGCACTAAGCCGATATCTGTCCGTGCGAGTTTTGACCAGAACGAGAATATTGTGGTGTCTTGTGGGTCTAGTGGGGGGAGGAAGGGCGGGTGGGAGTAGGTCTCTATGACGGGGGTTGTGGAGGAGGGACTTGCCGAATTTGGTTAGGTTTGTCTGGTATCGGTCCTGTAGGGTGGGCATATTCAGCTGGGTGAGTGCGAGGAAAGACTCAAACAGTTAAACTTGCATTCTCTAGAAAGGCGAAGGGTGCGTGGAGACATGATCGAGGTTTATAAATGGATGAAGGGCTTTAATAAGGGAGACATTCATAAGGTTTTTTGGTAAGAGAACCGGGTAGGACACGAAGTAATGGGTTTAAACTCGATAAATTCAGATTCAACAAGGACATAGGCAAAAATTGGTTTACTAACAGGGTGGTGGATGAGTGGAATGGGCTTAGCAGTCATGTGGTGAGGGCCAATACAATTGTCACATTCAAAAATATAGATAAATTCATGGACAGCGATATTAGGTGGGGTTAGATACACGGGAGCTTAGGGTCAAAGGAGCTGCCTAGTACAGGCCTACCGGCCTCTTGTAGACTCCTGCGTTCTTATGTTCTTATGTTCTTAAAAGGAAGGAGAGAAGAGAGGAGAGAAAGCGAGATCGAGCGAGAGCTATCTGTAAACTACTATAAATAAACAATCTATGAAGCTACATATAGAAATTCAAAGTAGTACAATAGAGAGGAGAGGAGAGGAAAGGCGAGAGCGACGTCACTGAGGCGGGAGGAGCAGTTGAACCTGGCGGCCAATCAGGGTAGAGTGAGACGCGCGGCGGGCTGCCGTTCTGGTACCCACTCTGGTTCATGAGCACGAGTCCACTCCGTGAGCTTTTGTTCACGGATGGGGCATGCTGCACCAAAAGCATCCCCGTGAAATACCGGCTTAAAAGGGCGCCGTGTGCTGGAGCAGGTGGCGTCCGGGTGAGGAACACAGCTCGAGGGTTTGGAGCACTCTCCAAGATGGCCGCTCCTTCGTGTTTGGTTGTTTACTCGGAGTTTCGCTGACACAGCTCTCATTACCAAGATTTAAATAAAGGGAGGTCAACCCACGGTCGGCTCAAAATTCCTCCCATTCCGCGCATCCTCCCGAGGCTCCTTCCCGAGGTCCAAGTGACGTAGCACAGGGTATAAAGAGAGTTGACCAAGCAGGCAAGTAGCAGGAATCAGTCACACCGCGACACTTGACCTGACGCACACCTCAGGCTGCCCTCCGCTCTCCGCAATTCTACTCTCCCTCGCTCCTGCCAAATTCATTCTCTCTCTCTCTCTCTCTCTCTCTCTCTCTCTCTCTCTCTCACACACACACACACACACACACACACACACACACACACACAATGTAGCTCAGACCCTGTATAATCACACATACACACGCAACTGGTACAACGCTGCGCTACCAGGCTTCACGGTCTGACAGGGTGGCGGTTCGAGCCCGCTCATGCCGGATTCTTTCAGTTGACTAGGAGAGGCTACTGTCCCCCCTTGAGCAAGGGGGATGGGGTGTGTGGTGTGTGAGGTCTTAGCAGTACCCAGAGATCGATGATAAAGAGCACTTCCTCATGTCGGGAGGGTACCTGCTGGCGATTACGAGAGAGAGAGAGAGAGAGAGAGAGAGAGAGAGAGAGAGAGAGAGAGAGAGAGAGAGAGAATCAGAGACACACACCCACACGCACACACACACACACACACACACACACACACACACACACACACACACACACTGTAGCTCAGACTCTGCATAGACACACACACACACACACACACACACACACACACACACACACAGAGAGAGAGAGAGAGAGAGAGAGAGAGAGAGAGAGAGAGAGAGAGAGAGAGAGAGAGAGAGAGAGACACACACACACACAATGTAGCTGACTCTGCATATTCACACACACACACACACACACACACACACACACACACACACACACACACACACACACACACACAAAGAGAGAGAGAGAGAGAGAGAGAGAGAGAGAGAGAGAGAGAGAGAGAGAGAGAGAGAGAGAGAGAGAGAGAGAATGAATGAATATAGCGGGAGTGGGCTAGAGATAGCAGCGAGCGGAGGGAGAGAGAGAAAGAGCGAGAGGAGCTAGGCTCCTCCCAGCAGTCCAAGTGATGTCACCTAAGCTGTGCGTGAGTTGACCTCCCTTTTTA
Organism: Eriocheir sinensis; assembly: GCF_024679095.1. Classification (NCBI taxonomy): domain Eukaryota; kingdom Metazoa; phylum Arthropoda; class Malacostraca; order Decapoda; family Varunidae; genus Eriocheir; species Eriocheir sinensis. The sequence goes on from NW_026112283.1 coordinate 38,997, forward strand.
TTTAGATCTTGCTCATTCCTACCACTGTGCCCATTGTATCGGGTTGCGGACGAGTCATTTCACCAGTTCCCCCGTATTTAATTTTATGCACTTAATACAACCAGCTACCACAGTTCAGTATAAAATTCACACACGGCCCACCGTCCTGTGGCGTCCACACACTGACGGTGAGCACTGAGCTTCCGCCAGCTACCGCAGTTCGCCATGTCCTTTTATCTGATATAACTCAACCGCGATGACCTGCTCATATTTGGCCATCTGTCTCACTGTTAGGCCGCTTCCACACTAGGCCTCACAAGACGACTCGTGCACCCAACCCAAGCAAAAGAGAATATATATATATATATATATATATATATATATATATATATATATATATATATATATATATATATATATATATATATATATATATATATATATATATATATATATATATATATATATATTGTTACCGCAACTGCGGTGATTTCAATAATGTTGACCTGGAGAATGAGACACCCGCACGTCGACACGAACCTTTATTTTGATCCTGTTCGGTCAAAACCTGGAACACAATTTGTGGCTACTAGGACAAAGAACAAGTCAACTAATATGGCATTATAATGACAGCACAGGGGCGACGTATTTACATATATGATACGAGAGCGAGTTAACTTACGTGTTTCGGGCTCTCGGACTCGGACAAACTCAGACAGAAAGGATATCCGTGTGGATAGTACCAATTCTTGACACCGTCTGCTACCTTTTCTCCCTTGTAGCTCACCCTCAGGGCCTCTGTCGCCCCTTACGTGAGTCACCCTCAGGACCTTATGTAAGCATTCACTACATTAACCCTGCATTAACCCTATGCGATAAGACCGGCAAACGCGTAAACATCAACCAATGACCTCTGACCCGACACTCTCTCCCTCACTCTGTCTCTCTCTCTCTCTGTCTCTTTCACCCTCTCTTTGTCTCTCTGAATGGCGGTAACATATATATATATATATAAGAGAGAGAGAGAGAGAGAGAGAGAGAGAGAGAGAGAGAGAGAGAGAGAGAGAGAGAGAGAGAGAGAGAGAGAGAGAGAGAGAGAGTGAGACTCTCTGAGGAGAGTGATGGCCCAGAGCCCCGCCAAAAGGCTCAAGTTAGAGTCCATAGACTTTTTTCATAGACAAAAGCTGGTGTTTGTGTTCCAGACGTTTTCTGTGGCGTGGACGACAACCGTGGGAGAAAACCTGTGCTTTGCAGGGTAACTAAGTAAGTCTTACTTGTCAGAAGTTGTGGTGGACACACGTACCTACCCTGCACGCTCCACTTGATCAAACCACCGCCTCCACATTTTTCTTCTTTCTTCACACACTGTAGTTGGTCAATGATACAGTTTGACACTGCGCCCCGTGGGCAGGGGCTCATCCGGTATGGTTTTCAGAAAATTTGTCGATCTTCCTTTTGAATGTCATGTCCCTGATTTCTCTTGGCAAGCAGTTGAAAAGCCTAAGTACAAAGTTAATGAAATGTTTGGCCTCAACTGTTTTTAGCCGTTGCGTCATTGAAGAGAGTTTTACTGCAGCATGTTCTGCCAACTGTGTCTGGCTCCCGATAGTCTCCTTTTCAGGTGTGGATGGGCAGCAAATTAATCCTTCTACCATCTTCCGTGTGTATATCATACAATATCTCTCGCCTTCTTTGTAAGGAATACGTTCTTATTTTTATTACTCGGTCCCAGTAACCCAGCAAACTTCCCCCAGCACAGGCTCCGCGTTATAATGCATATATAAAATATTGCAATCTGCACCTGTTGCGCCGTGCCCATAATGTATTGGAGGCTGCTCGGTCCGACTTCAGAGACACGCCAGTTCTCGCCGACGGACCGACTCGGTCGGCTAGATTTCGATCGCCGATGGAGTCGGTCTGTCGGCATCCTGCTACGGGCAGCCAATAGGCTTAGCCCGTGCTCCCCCGCTCAGGGAGGGAGCATTTTTTAACTCTTAACGGGCCGTCTTAGGACAAAGGCCCGTTTCCCCTAGTGATACTAGGGGATGAATCTATGAAGAGGAGCGGTCCGACTTGGTCGGTTAGATTTCGATCGCCGATAAAGTCGGTCTGTTGGCTACCTGCTACGGGCCGTGTTTGGCAAAGGCCCGTGCTCCCTCGTGCAAGAGGGTGCAATATCCGCCCCCCCCCCCCCCCCCCCCGTTCACATTGGCTTTGGGTGATTCTGCCCAATTGTGTTTTGACAGTTTTTGGCAGGCTTGATGTCACTTCTCTAGTAACATCCAAGCCTTAAGACAGAATCGAAAATGGCTTCGTGTCGCGATAACATGGGCCGCCATGAAGTACGGGAGGGGCTAAGCGAGTACTCCGTAGGGATGTGGGATCCGAGTAATTTCTGCAAACCAAGTAATTCGGTTTTGATTACTCTTGAAAACCGAGTACTGAATGATTGCTCAGGCGACAGCTAGGCGGTCACCAGATCGTACATGGACGGTTACCAGGCTAGGGGGGAGGTCAAAGGGTTGAAAGAGATGAAAACTATTCATATTCGTCTGAGGACAAATGATTTTGATAAGATTGTCTAACATTTCATGTGAAATTCAAACAATATTAATTTTCCTCCATATTTTCAAAGAGCTACGTACAGTATTTCGATCATTGTCAAAATAAAACAGAAGGCTCAAGGACTACAGATTATATAAGACATCTATCAATACATGAGGAAGCTAATTAATACACCAATACATGTAAACATACTCCGCGCCACCAGTGTTGCGCATATTTTTATATTTTTTTATCTGCAATTATATTTGAGTTTCATTTCCCTCTGATGGTCTATAATGTGACTTAATTACCAAGTTCATTATTCTTGCTTTATTAGTCCATCATCGATCAGTCAACTGAATCCCCCATATTTTGGGGGGATTAAAACGTAAGAGTAATTGAAATGGAAGATCCGAGTAAACCGAGTAGTACTCACTCATATCCAGGAACCGAGTAAACCGAGTAGTACTCGCTCAAATCCAAGAACCGAGTAAACCGAGTAGTACTCGCTCATATCCAAGAACCGAGTAAACCGAGTAGTACTCACTCATATCCAAGAACCGAGTAAACCGAGTAGTACTCACTCATATCCAAGAACCGAGTAAACCGAGTAGTACTCGCCCAAATCCAAGAACCGAGTAAACCGAGTAGTACTCGCTCATATCCAAGAACCGAGTAAACCGAGTAGTACTCACTCATATTCAAGAACCGAGTAAACCGAGTAGTACTCACTCATATCCAAGAACCGAGTAAACCGAGTAGTACTCACTCATATCCAAGAACCGAGTAAACCGAGTAGTACTCACTCATATCCAAGAACCAAGTAAACCGAGTGGTACTCACTCATATCCAAGAACCGAGTAAACCGAGTAGTACTCGCTCAAATCCAAGAACCGAGTAAACCGAGTAGTACTCACTCATATCCAAGAACCGAGTAAACCGAGTAGTACTCGCTCATATCCAAGAACCGAGTAAACCGAGTAGTACTCACTCATATCCAAGAACCGAGTAAACCGAGTAGTACTCACTCATATCCAAGAACCGAGTAAACCGAGTAGTACTCACTCATATCCAAGAACCGAGTAAACCAAGTAGTACTCGCTCAAATCCAAGAACCGAGTAAACCGAGTAGTACTCACTCATATCCAAGAACCGAGTAAACCAAGTAGTACTCGCTCAAATCCAAGAACCGAGTAAACCGAGTAGTACTCACTCATATCCAAGAACCGAGTAAACCAAGTAGTACTCGCTCAAATCCAAGAACCGAGTAAACCGAGTAGTACTCGGACCGAAACTCACATCCCTATAGAATCGCCATTTTCCCTTGTCATTCGATACATGGTTTCCTGTATCAGTGCTATTGTGAAGAAAAAAAAACTGTTAATGTCCTCTTTTTTTCCATATTTTCCATTTTACGAGCTCAGCGATTCCGTCTTGCTTCGACATCACATGAGAGCTCAGGGACAGGGAAGCAGTGTCACGTAGCATAAAGAGGTGTTTCTCCTGTCCAGCTAAAGGAGCAAGCCAGACCAGGACTTACTGCATTCACTGCAGTAAGCCTATGTGTCCAAAGCACTCCAGTGTGCTGTGTGATGAATGCCATGGATTGGAATGATAGCTAACTATGTTAATTTTATATTGCACACTCAAATTACAGTGTGTTGCTGCATATTCACCATGATATATCTGTACCGACAAATCTGCGCACCTAAAATGAGTGTTTCACATTTGTTCCCGGTGACATGTTTCCTGCAACATTGAGGACTCACTGGCTGCCAGGGGCACTGGACACCTCGCAAGAGTTATACAGAATACTTTGTTTTCATATATATAATTCATATAGTTTTTTTTAAGTTAAATTTTAAGTGGAGTACAGTATTTTTTGGAAGAAAAAAAATTTCATAATACATTGAAATGCGATTTGTTTTTTTTTTTATAAAAAAAATTCTTCAAATATGTTCACAACTACTTATTATTGTAAACCAGTACTATTGAAATGCAGTAAAGTATGTCTTAATATTTATTTTCATTTTTTTTCCATCAGTTGTGCCAACTGGCACAGGGTTTCCTTGCACCATCATGAAAATGAGGGTTTCCATTCTAGGGTTAAACAATACAACACAATACATAAACAAGTACCAAGGTTCAAATTTCCTCGTAATACTTTTTTCTTTAATGTTCACCCCAGGCTCACTACAGGCTCACTAAACCAGCACTAAAGGTATTTTAGTGCTGGTTTAGAGTCGCCTGGGGTGAACATTAACGAAAAAAATATTACGAGGAAAAGTATTCTCAGGCGCTTCATCAACTATTCCTAAAGGCCTCAAAGGAGGTCTCTCCTCAATTTTTTTTTTCAACTACAGCACACACACACACACACACACACACACACACACACACACACACACACACACACACACACACACACACACACACACGTACTCACCCGCCCACCCACCCAGCTACCCACACTTCCTCCTTCCTTACACCCTCACAAGTAGGGGTGGGCAGGTACCGGTACCAGTACCGGTACTAACGGTACCAGCTAAACGGTACGGTACCGGTACCAGATTGCTCGGTACCGGTACCAGTTGCTCGGATTTATTTATTGGATTTATTGATAATTCTTCATGTCCGATTTTTTTTTTAGGTTGCTAATATAATAAATATTGTTATTGTTATTAGACTATGATCGAGTACATCATTAATAACTATACATGCTATTCTTTTATCGAAAAAATAAATTTTCACTTCATTCAGAGAGAGAGAGAGAGAGAGAGAGAGAGAGAGAGAGAGAGAGAGATCACCACTTAGTGAGTGGATATCTCGGTGATATGGGTTGTGGGTACTCGATCATAGTCTAATAACAATAACAATATTTATTAGCAGCCTAAAAAAGAAAAAGAATCGGACATGAAGAATTATCCAGTAACTCCAATAAATAAATAAAATAATGGAAACGGGAGCTGTGATGGAAACGGAAAGCAGGACAAAATGGTGGGAGCTTGGGGAGACGGTCAGCGGGGCAGTGACTCAGCGTCTACACACAGGGCCCATACCGCGTGATACCACATGGAGGCGAGCGCCGAGCGTCACTAAGATCCTAACGGTACCGGAACTAGCGGCAATGCGCAGTGCTGAGTGATCATTAAGCTTCCCGGAACCCAAGTGATCATGATGCTTCGTGGTACCAGTACCGATACCAGTAATCGATACCAGGTACCGGTACCTGGTACCGATAACTGGTATCGGTACTGATACCGCGAACCATCATGATCACTTGGGTTCCGGGAAGCTTAATGATCACTCGCCGGTACCTGGTATCGATAACTGGTATCGGTACTGGTACCGCGAAGCATCATGATCACTTGGGTTCCGGAAAGCTTAATGATCACTCGCCGGTACCTGGTATCGATAACTGGTATCGGTACTGGTACCGCGAAGCATCATGATCACTTGGGTTCCGGGAAGCTTAATGATCACTCGGCACTGCGCATTGCCGCTAGTTCCGGTACCGTTAGGATCTTAGTGACGCTCGGCGCTCGCCCGCCCGCCTCCATGTGGTATCACGCGGTATGGGCCCTGTGTGTAGACGCTGAGTCACTGCCCCGCTGACCGTCTCCCCAAGCTCCCACCATTTTGTCCTGCTTTCCGTTTCCATCACAGCTCCCGTTTCCATTATTTTATTATTTTATTTATTTATTGGAGTTACTGGATAATTCTTCATGTCCGATTCTTTTTCTTTTTTAGGTTGCTAATAAATATTTTTATTGTTATTAGACTATGATCGAGTACATCCATAATAACTATACATGCTATTTTTTTTTCGAAAAAATAAATATTCACTTCATTCAGAGAGAGAGAGAGAGAGAGAGAGAGAGAGAGAGAGAGAGAGAGAGAGAGAGAGAGAGAGAGAGAGAGAGACTTATAGACTTACATAGAAAATTAGACCACACAGACCCCATGGTACAGACTAGGTGGTCTGTCCTTAAACCTAAGTGATTTTACATTAATCAGAAGGCTCCTAAACGTTGCATTTCTACTCTAGTTGATATTAAGTTGAAGGAAGAGAGAGAGAGTTTTCTTTACAGGAAATTTGTTTGGGAATTTCATCAGAATTCATTAAGAAAAAAAAACTCCTTTGGGTACCGGTACCGGTACTAACGGTACTTGAGTTTTCGGTACCGGTACTACCGGTACTCAAATTAACGGTACTTGCCCATCCCTACTCACAAGTCGTTACATAAGAGAAAAGAAGACCCACAACAGCAGTCAGGCGCACTCTTTATGCCTCGGCGCCGCCCCTGTGAGCCACACGCCCGCAGAGGCCGTTCCGGGGCGCGGGTTGGCCCTCCCCCTGTGCCCTCGAGGCCCATCCCCACAATGTACCGCCGACACTCTTTCCGCGACGCCCCGATAATGGAAATAAAGTGTTCACGGCCGACATGGTGCTGGTTTGGGGCGACTGGTGCGAAAGGAGGGTGTTGGGAGGGAGATCCGAACATGTTTGTAGTATTTTGATATATTTAGGTATTTGGATATTTGGACGACTGAGCTTAGTAATAAAGGCATTAATGTGTTCACGGCCGACTTGGTGCTGGTTTGGGGGTCCTCGGTGTGAAAAGAGGGTGCCGGAAGGGAAACTCGAACCTGTTTGTTGTATTTTTTTTTCTTTTTTTTTCTACATCGGAGCGTAATAATGGAGACAAGAAAGTGTTCAAGGGTGAGTCGGAGTTGGTTGAGAGAGGTCAAGGGTGAAGAGAGAGTGTTGTTTGCTGCACGATCTTTGTTATTTTGCTTTTTCAGGTACTATTTTTATAACGGAGTGTAGTAATTAATCGAATAAAGTGTCAAGGGCGGCCTGGTGTGAAAGGAGGGTGTTGGGAGGGATATTCGAACATGTGTGTAGTACAGCTAGTCTTTATTTGATGTTTTTTTCACAACGAAGCATAATGATAAAGGGAATAAAGTGTTCACGGGGAGGGAACGGGAGATGCTGAAAAGGGGAATTCGAACAGTTTATTTTACTATAGTCTGTCTTGTGTTAACCTTACTTCCCTTAAGGAGCCCAATGACAACAGAAAGGTAGGAGGAGATCGGAGGGAGTTTACTGTAACTTGTGGCTGTTAATTAAAGAAGGGCAAGGAGGTGGTAAGAGCGGAAAGGAGAAGCCAAGACTGCATAAGGGGTGCTAGGAGGGGAATCCAAACCAAGGCACTGTTGTTATCGTATTAGTGGTTTTATTGCATCAAGCGGCGTTGTGTGTGTAGCGAAGTAGAAATGTCGTGTTCAGGGGTGGGTTGTGCCGATTTAGAAGTGCTTAGGGGTGCCAAGAGAGGGGATTCGAACCAAGGTAACTATTAATTGCGTTGTTTTATTGCATCCTGTAGATTACTTGTATTAGCATTGAGGTGATAAAATAAATAGTGATCGGTTACAGGTGCTTGATGTGAAAAAAGAAGTGCTACAAAGGGCATCCAAACCGAGGTATTTGTATTGTATTTGTCGTTTTATCGCATTCGCTTTAGCTTTAATGAACGTAGTGATGGAAGAAATAATGGGATATATTCTGTTATTTATTGTTAATCTGTACCATGGGTCATATTGTTATCATTAGTATTGTTGTTGCTGTTGTTATCCTTCCGTCACCTTTAGCCTTGTAGCAATGTGGCCCTAGTACGTCCATGGGGGATTGGGAATCGGGGGCGGGGGTGATGGCGGTGCAGCCTCTTGGTTGGAGAAGGGAACAGTGATGAGAGAGGCTGACGGACGGGAAGGTTTGCTGCTGCGGACAACTCAAGGGCCGTAACGGTGTCCGCAGAGAAATAGGCTCCTCCTCCTCCTCCTCTTCCGTCTGCTGCATCGTTCTCTCCTCGTCCTCGTCCAGTTCGTCTCCCGCCTCCTGTTCATCTCCAACTATGTTAGCCACTTCATCTTCCTCTTCCATCTTTTCTCCTCTTTTTCCTTCTCGCCATCTTCCTCTTCGTCTTGATTTCCTCTTCCTCTTCATCTTCATTTTTCATTTCCTTCGCCTCCTCCTTCCTTCTCCTCTTCCTCCTCCTTTTCATTCACCTCCATCAGCTCTATCACCGCGTCTTCCTCTCGTTGTAGCTATTCTATTATTCCTCCTCCTCCTCCTCCTCCTCCTACTTCTTCCAAGGTATCTATGAAAACTGGGATAATCATATCCCCAGCGATGTTATATATCTAGACTTTCAAAAAGACTTTGACAAAGTGCCACACGAAAGACTCCTCAAGAAACTCAAGTCGGCGGGGTTAGGCGACAACCTGACAGCGTGGATCAAAGACTGGCTCACTGGAAGAAAACAACGAGCTGTACTCAACGGACAGGCCTCCGAGTGGCTCCCGGCCACAAGTGGAGTGCCACAGGGGTCAGTGCTGGGACCCATACTCTTCATCATATATATCAACGACCTACAACTTGGATTAAAATCCAATCTTTCAAAATTTGCCGACGAAACAAAGGTGGGTGGGAAGGCCCTCACGACGGCAGACTGCGAAATTATCCAAAGAGACCACTCGGTGGTCGGAAAAATGACAGATGTCCTTCAACACTACCAAATGTAAAGTAATGCATATCGGATCCAGAAACAGCAATCACACATACCACATGGGTGACGAACCACTACATGTTGTGCAAGAGGAAAGAGACCTCGGGGTCACCATCAGCAGTGACTTGAAACAAACAAAACACTGCAAGTCCGCCTGTAAGAAAGCCAATACAATGTTTGGGATCATATCGAGGAACTTCGAATACAAAACGCCGGGAGTTATGTTATCCTTGTATAATCCGCTGGTGAGGCCCCACCTGGAATACGCCGTGCAATTCTGGTCTCCAAATTACAGGAAAGACGTTGAATTACTTGAAAGAGTACAGCACCGCGCCACGAAGATGATACCATCACTGAGGACGAAGCCCTATGAAGAGCGACTCGAGCGACTCAACCTCTTCACGTTGGAAAAGAGACGACTGCGGGGAGACATGACACAAGTCTTTAAGTACCTGAACAAGCTCAGCAACGTTGATCACTCCAAGCTCTTCACGCTACAAACTAACCTGAGAACAAGAAACAACGGAAAAACAATTCAGGCAAAGCGATGCCATACCGACATAGGCAAGAGTTATTTCTCGAATAGAGTTGTTCGCCACTGGAACAGCCTTCCTGCAGAAGTGGTTAGCGCAGAGACCATCAACTCCTTCAAGAAACGCATTGATCGCCACTTTGCTGCATCGGGAGTGAACCGAACGTATCCAAGAGTAGGTGCACAAGTGCTTTAATCCTTCCCTGCAAGCCACTCCTATGGCAAAAGGATTGATTAAATCACTGAAAGCAGGCAGCCTAGTTAAGAGCCAACAGGCTTTCTGCCGCCTGCTAGTCCATGTTTCCATGTTTCTTCCTCCTATGATACAGGTGTTCAAGTACCTGAAGAACTTCAGCAATGTCAACCACTCCAAGTTTTTTGAGATACAGTCTTAACTTAAGAGCTAGAAACTCTACATATTCAAACGAGGCGGTGTAATACAGATACTGGCAGGAGTTCCTTCTCAGACCGAGTTGTCCGACATTGGAGTAATCTTCCCTCAGAAGTAGTAAATGCGAATACCATCAACTCCTTTAAAAATCGAGTTGACCGTCATTTCATTGCTACAGGAGTACACTGAATACCGAAGTGCTTTCATCTGCTCTGCGGGCACCAGGTGACTGTTAAATCACCAGAGCGGGCAACCTTGTAATGAGCCAAAAGGCTTTCTGTTGCCTGAATTTCCATGTTTCCATGTTTCCTTATCTTCCTCCTTCTCCTCCTCCTGTTGAACCATTAAGCAATATAACAATTCCTGCCACATGTATCAACAGGAATTACAATTGAAAAACAGGAATTACACTAATCTGTATGTGTGTGAGTGTGTGCGTGTACTGAGTACTGAGTAGGTTATTATATTAGTATTTTAGCTTTTTTTTTTATTTGGATGTGATTTTCATTAGTTAACTTTGTAGCCTATATTCATAAAGTTTCGAAATGTAATGACCGAGGTTGATTTTTTCTTCTATTTTTGTTCTTTTTTATCTTTTCGTCTTGTCATTTTGTAATTACTGAGACTTTTCGTGTAATTATTTTCTAGGCAAATTTGGTGTAACTCTTTATGTTTATTTTTTGTTATTTCGTTTTGGTGTTATTACGTTTGCGGTAATCGTTTCGTTTGCTTCTTGTGAGAGCGTGCTGGGCCCACATTCACCGCGTGATGGACGGCGCGGGTTCGAATCCCCACGCTACCACTCGGATTTTTCAGTCACCGCCGAGTGGCTTAAAACTACCCACATGCTGTCCTGAAGACCACCCATCAACCCGGACTCTAGAGGAAGCCGTCCAAGCGAATCAAGAACGAGTTCCGGGGGGCAGCATGAGCCAATACAAGATGGCGCCACTATAAACACTCGCCTGCACCAGAACGGGCTGGGC
>NW_026112283.1:55000-70000 GCF_024679095.1 Eriocheir sinensis
AAACAACATTTTCCCCTTCCTACCTTCCCCATTGTTTCTATTTCTCATCTCCTTTCTTTTCCTCATGCAACCTATCCAGCATCACTCTCACTCCCTCCTCCCCTTCACGTCATCTATTTTCCTCATTACTTTCCTTCCCCCTCTCTCCTTTCCCTTTTTTCCCCTTCCAAGCATCACTCTCAGCATCTCCCCCACTTTCAATCATCCATATCCTCATCTCCCCCTCCACCTCTCCCTCCCCCCCTCCCCCGGTGTGTACTCACGTGGGTCGCGGGGCAGCACGTGGTACCAGGTGACGGGCGCTCCCCTGATGGCGCCCTTCACCACGCACGTTATGTTGATGTCGCTGCCCGCCTTCATGAAGATCTCCCTCGAGCCGGTGATGCGTGCGCTGGGTACTAGGGGGGGGGGTGGAGGAGGAGTTAGATTAGGGGTGACATGTTTGATTGGTAAGAGTTGTGGTGTGTAAGGCGTGTGAAGGGGTATAAGGGGGGGGGGATAATGAGTAGAGGAGGGAAGAGGTGGAGCGGGGAGGAGGAATATGAGGAGATGGGGGAGAGTCTTTACATATATACGAATGGAAAGAAAGAGGTCAAATTTGTAGCTGAGTGTAAAGAGGAAAAGGAGTTGCAAGCACTGGGGTGGGTGGGGGAGAAGAGGGGAGAGAGGAGCTACACATGAGTGGCGCTGGGTACTAAAGGGAGAGGGAGAAGGGGAAGAGTAGTTAAATTTGGGATGACAGGTCGTCCCCGATCACTCCCGAACAGCCAATCGGGACCTGACCGCCGGCAAAATGGACAATATTCCCGAGACCGGCGGTTTACCGCCGTTGAAGCCGCCGCTGTACAGCAGGCAGACCGGCGCCTTACCGCTGGTAAACCGGCGGCTTGCCGCCGGTAAACTAGCGACCATATACGATTTTCGATTTCTTTGACCGGCGACTGCAGCAGGTCAGCCTGCGGTAGGCCGCCGGTCTACCGCGGGCAGACCTGCGGCAGACCTACGGCACGTCGACGATCAAACACGTTCGTATCCACACCCAATGGGAAGAGTGTGTATAATAAACGCCCTTCCAGGTGTTTTTGATCATTCATGTGTCTGACCTCGCCATGGCTTTCCTCAGCTCTCGTGAACGTGAGATTGAACTCCTGACATTTGACGTGGATAGTGACCTAATTTTGTTGATCCTCGCTTACCTGCTGGAAAACTGACGATTGAAAAGAAAAAAGAAGAAGAGGCGTGGGGCAGCGTGAGTGAGAATATGGATGCAGAGAAGATAAATCTAATGAGCGTGGAAAGGGACATGTTCCAGGAGGTACTGAAATGAGTCGCACCAGGTGTTGTTTTAATGGGGTCCGGCCGTCTAATTGCATGGCACTCCTCCCTAATCTCTAGGTCAGACAAAGGTGTTAACTTGCGGTCTCCCGCCGGTCTGCCGCCAGTCTGCCGCTGGTTGTCGGCGGTTGACCGCCGGTGTACCCCCGGTCAGCCGCCGGTATTTTTCGATACCGCCGTCGACCGGGAGCATCCCCGATAATTTTGAAAAAGTGAAGTTGACCGGCTGTGGTCGGCTGCGTCCACGGTCATGCGGATTGACCGGCGGTGCACCGGGGTTTGCCGCCGACCATCCTCGATCTTACCGCCGGTCAACCGCCGACAGGCTTATCGGGAGTGATCAGGGATGATCGGGACGGGGATCGGGAATGTGTGCGAGCCGCTTAAGGAGTAAAGGGGGAGGGGGGGGAGCAGGCGGTGGCTGAATAGTTAGCGTGACGGCCCCGCGTTCAGGAGCTCCAGGAAGGACGCGGGATCGAATCCTGGCCGCCGCACAGTTGAGTTTTTTCAGTCACCGCCGAGTGGCCGAAGACTACCCACATGCTGGCGTGAAGACCACCCATCAACCTGGGCTCTAGATAACCTCTCAAAAGAGAGGATCAAAGATGAGTTCCGGGGGCAGCATGAGCCAACACAAGATGGCGCCACTATAAACACTCACCTGCGCCAGGGCTGGGCCGACCATCAGGCCCCACCGGGAAGAAGCCTTAGGGCCGTATTCTTAAATCAAACTTCTGTTACCACAGTCCCCACACATCCGACAATGATATTCTTAAACAACCATCGTGCCCGTGGCTACCACAGTTCCGACAGTCACGAAGGGTGTATTCTTATACGCCACCTCTGGGACCGTGGTACCTACCAAAGCACCAAATTGTTGGGAGACTTTGTCGGGTCCGTCACCCCTACTTACAAATATTGTGGGGCGTGTTATTTTGTGCCTGATTTACATGTTCACAACGTCTTTGAGGATACTAAACGTTCAGAACACTTCTGCTACTTTCCCCGAAGTGTTAAGAGCAAGCTGAGTATAAAGCAGTGCCTCATATTCATCAAAACAAGCAAAGAAGAGAGATCATCTTCGCTGCCCCACCAGGGGGCGCAAGCCCTCTTGGACCTGGGTGTGAGGCTATACTGGTTTGCGGCAGTTTGCGGGCCTCGTTGCCATGACAACCCTCGCCTCGCCCTGCTTTTCGTGTGGCCACAGAAACTTACCTTGCTGCTCTCGCTCTCGCTAGCTTTCTCGCTCCCTGTGTGGCCGCGGCCTCATCAGCCAGTGGCATTGTAGAGTGATGCCAAAGTTTCCCAAGCCTCCTTTTTCTTTTTTTATCATTGCATAATCCGTTCTTGTGTCGAGTACTACTGCTAGGTGTCTCTACAAGCTCCAAAAGTAGAGCAACTTCATTTGGGGATGAATATTGCTTAGTTTCCTTCATTGTTGACTTGAACACAGCGCGCAGGGTATCAGGTGCAGTCGGCGTTTTGACCGTCAGAGCGTTGAGATGGACCAAACAACAAGTGACATTGTAACCAATTAAACTTTCTCGCTCCGCCAGTGTTACCAAATCCCACCCGACAAATCCGAGTGTTAAGAATATGCAAATTGTGACAACCCGAGCATTAGTGTGCGCGGGGACTGTCGTTGTCGTTGCCGATTTCGTGAGATTTAAGAATACGGCCCCTAGGCCGACCATCAGGCCCCACCGGGAAGAAGCCTACCGGCGCGAAAGGCCGAGACGTAAAAAAAAAAAAAAAAAAAGTGGAAGGGTCATTGTGTAAGGGATAACGGATGGGAGATATGGTGAGAGGAGAGAGGTATGGTGGAGAGGAGGAAGAGGAGGGGGAAAGGTGGAGAGAAGAAGAGTGGAGTAGAACAGTGTTTAGATATGTAGGAACAGAACGAAAAAGAACAATAGTTTAGCTATGTGTAAAGTGGAAAAAGTACAGAGGGAGAAGAACGAGGTAGATAAAAACAAAGCAAAGAAACATGAACAAAGGAAAGCAGGAAAATTGCAAATAATGGAATAAAGGCGAATGCACGTTTAGTAAATAAGAAAAGGGAATGAAGATAAGGCCATAGACTTCACAACTAGTTGACGGGAAATCTCTTCAGTCTTGGCGCGCTGGCTTCGCGTAAGGGGCCGATTGTTATGGCGACTTTCACTGCGACAACTCAAACACACTCTGCGTTCTTACTCCGAATTTAAGTGGAAACAGGACGAAATCTTCAAGTTTTAGTGCATACAAGCAGGCAGGAGTGTCTCTAGAGTGATTTGGTCGAGGATTCAAGGTAACTTATATAAAATAGCACCATGCGTGCACTTTGAAAACGTTGTGTAAAAAATGGCAAATTTGCGTAACTTTAGGTTGAAATCTTTACGTAAAATGAATGATAACTGTAGGATAGTGAAGTCCACAGTTTTACGTATTAGGAAACAAGAAATGTACGTTTAGTTAGTGCCTACATGGCAACTCAGCTCAGTTCCCGCGTCGCCTAACTCGCCTTAGGCACGCAGTCAGCTGGGCACTTCCCCTCTGTAAAGGATTATCGCTGTCCTGCCTCTGTTTACTCTCCAAGTAAAGGACCTACAGTTATTCATCGTCTCTGTACCCTTCCCCACAACTGCAAGGATCCAGAGGACGATACAAGAAGACACAGAAGGCAGTGGATCGAGTGGAAGTGACGGAGGAGACACAAGATATGAGGGCGCCGCACCATGTGCGGCGCCAACTACTGGACGAGCGTGCAGAACTTCATGGTGAGCAACAGGTTGGCCCAGCGCCTGCATTTGCTGAAGCTCGTCGGGTTCTTCCCCGGGGACGTGCAGGCCGACCTGGACCGGGCCAAGGCAGAGGAGAAGGAAGACGACGAGGTGATCTTGGCCCAGCTTGCCAGGGAGCTGGCCGACGACCAGCCGGACCCGCCGACGGACGAGTTGCTCCTCGCCGCGGTCGGCAACTACGCCGGCTACCTGGCCAGGAAGGTCCAGGCCAACTCCTCTGTGGCCGAGTGCTGCAAGCAGGAGCTTGCCCAGCAGGAGGAGATGAAGATTACCGTGGAGCTCGAGAGGGGCGACCCGCCCTCTGTGATGTTCGACGCCCTGGTCGAGCTGGTCGACAGGGGAGAGCTGGAGACGGGCCGGGCGGTCCTGAAGCGGCCATCTCTCCAATGGCCCACATGGCGTCCTTCGGGATGTCGCTGTGGGACTCCCTGATGTGCAGGGAGGACAAGAAGGAGCGCAGGTTGAGGTTCCTCTCCCTTCCATGCGCCACAGGGACGGGTTCAGGCACCTCCTGGAGTTCCTGGCGGCCTCAGACCCGACCTTGCAGGGGTACAGGTGCAAGGAGGTGCACAACCTGGCCAACACCATCTTGCCGCACATCAGCAGGTCCCTCTTCAACTGTTTCGGTGCTAATTTCTCCAAGGACGTGACCTCAGAAGCGAGGAAGAACAAGGCCTTGAAGCAGCCGACCGGCAGGAAGAGGAGCAGTATCGAGGAGGGCAGGAAGGAGACGGCGAGGAACAGGGACGTGTACAAGTCCAGGAAACTGACCGGGGCCCACAAGTCATAGGCCAAAAGGCTAAAGTGATTGTTCAGGGACGAGGGCCAGATAGCCGGCAAGACGTGCTGCGGCAATAGTGACATCGGAATTCAACCAAAATAAGTTGTGATTGTATATAGAAAAATGAATATTTGGCTTTTTTTGAGTAAAATTAAGATGTTTCTGCATGCTTTCCTCAAGTATTAAGTTTCTAATGTGAAAATTAAGTGATTTATTAGATGTTAAAACTTACGTAAAAATTGCACTAAATAAAAAAAAATAAGTAGCTATTTCGGGCAAAAACTTATAAGATATGCTAAATATTGCTATTGATTCTGAAAATATAAGTGATTATCTCTGCATTTGGTGATGTTTGTGCATCTAGCGTAAAATCTGAGGATTTTATAGCCTTTTTAAGTTTTGTTATACTTATATAAAAACAATTAATCGGGATTTTATTAGGAACGACTTTGAATTTTTGATACCGCTGCTCATGGAGACTCATATATGCCTAAGGGAGGTGCCTGTTTTAGTTTCAGGTCGCTAGCTGCTTTGGTTTTGAAAATATTTAAATTTTAAATTTTTGAAAATCGGCCCCCTGCGAATCGGCCCCGCGCCCCGTTTCCCGTCAAGAGATTGTGAAGTCTATGATAAGGCAATGACTAAATGAGAGAGGAAGGGAAAGAATATAACAACCAAACTAGGGAACTGGAGAGAGAGAGAGAGAGAGAGAGATAGATTAACAATTAAGATTTCGTAATATCAAGCCAGATTATATAGAACCTGAAAAGAGAGAGAGATAAAGGAAATTACAGCCGAAAGAGGCCAAGATAAAGGAGGCAGAGTAAAGGACGAGGGGAAGAGAGGGAGAGGAATAACTTTAATATTTGTCGAGGGGAAAAAAAGCAGGAAGCGAGTTAGAGAAATAAATACTGTAGGGATTTGGTGCCCACGACACCCATGTGCTTGGCGCTCAAGAGGTGTTGTTGTTGCTGTTGTTTTGTTAGGCTAAATGGTAATGATAATAATAATAATAATAATAATAATAATAATAATAATAATAATAATAATAATAATAATAATAATAGTAATAATAATAACAACAATAATAATAATAATAATAATAATAATAATAATAATAATAATAATAATAATAATAATAATAATAATAATCATAATAATAATAATAATGATAATAATAAAAGAAAATAATGAAACGAGCTGATGTACTTAAAAATATAAATAGACGATTTTGTTTGTAAAATAAATAAAAACTAGAAAAGAGATCACGTAAAAACGGAGGACAAAAAAAAGAAAAAAAGAAATTATACGAGAAAAAAGTGAAAGGGAAAACTGGAAAAAAAAAATAATAAAAAAACCAAAAAAAAAAAAAAAAAATGTAAAATCATTCGAAAAATTGGGAAAATTTGAAAAAAAGGAAGAAATGAATATAACATTTAAAATAGAGCAAAACAGTTTATAAAGAATTGCAAAAAAAGTTAATTATAAAAATTATATATATATATATATATATATATATATATATATATATATATATATATATATATATATATATATATATATATATATATATATATATATATATATAGATATATATATATATATATATATATATATATATTTCCAGGCTAACTAACGTAAAATGGAATAGAGATTTAATTGTCACGTTCCTTCCTCCAACCTCCATCGTCCCTCTCCGTCATTCCTCACGTTTCTCACATATATTATTTCTCTCTCTCTCTCTCTCTCTCTCTCTCTCTCTCTCTCTCTCTCTCTCTCTCTCTCTCTCTCTCTCTCTTCCTGTCACTTATTTCTCAGCTCTATTTTTTAATTCCTTGCCTTCTTGATTATTTTTTCTCATCACTATTTCCCTGGTTTATTCCCTCCTTTTTTGTACCCGTGGTTCTTTCTCTATCTTTTCTTCCTTGTTACTATTTGTTTTTTTCTGTTTTTTTCATTCCTTGCAGGCCTTGTGTTTCCTGTCCTTTCTCCTTTTCCCTCATTCTTCTCTTTCTTTTTCTTCCTGACCCATATTTTTTGCTTTACCTTTCCTTCCTTCTTGTACTTTTCATCTTTCCATTTTCATTCCTTTGAATTATTTTTCCTTTCCTCTTCTCTTCCGTCCCTTCTTTTCTTTTCCATCTCTTCGTTTAACAACATTCCTTTCTTCACCTCTCACTACCTTCACACGTCTCTTTACTTCCCACCTTCTCGTCCTATATATTTTCTTCCTCATTTATCTTTCTCTTCCCCCACTGTTCTTAATCCTTTCCTTTCGCTCCTCTTCCTCCTCCTCCTCCTCCTCCCTTATTTCCTGTCTGTATATTTTTTTTTACAGCAGAGGAGTCAGTTCAAGGGCATAAAAAAAGGAAACAAATGTGAAAAAAAGCCCGCTACTCACTGCTCCTAAAAAGAGTTAGAGGAGTGCCCGAAAGAGGGTCAATTTCGGGAGGAGAGGTGTCCTGATACCCTCCCCTTGAAAGAGTTCAAGTCGTAGGCAGGAGGAGATACAAATGAAGGAAGATTGTTCCAGAGTTTACCAGCGTGAGGGATGAAAGAGTGAAGATGCTGGTTAACTCTTGCGTAAGGGATTTGGACAGTAAAGGGATGAGCTTGAGTAGAAAGCCGTGTGTGGCATGACGGGGGAGGGGGGGAGGCATGCAGTAAGCATGTTCAGAAGAGCAGTCAGCATGAAAATATCGAAAGAAGATAGAAAGAGAGGCAACATGGCGGCGGAATTTAAGAGGTAAAAGACTCAGTAAGAGGAGGAGAGCTGATGAGACGAAGAGCCTCAGACTCCACTCTGTCTCATCCTCTTCGCCCTTAGTCATCCATATACATTCATCCCATGCTACCACACACACACACACACACACACACACACACACACACACACACACACACACACACACACACGCATACACACACAATTCAATTAAATTCTTTATTGACCACAAAATCATAATAGTACATACAACTCATTAAAACGATCTTAATAACAACCATGGAAAAAATATATAAGACTTGGAAAACATGCGACTTATTTGTAGTCCAACACAGAATATCTTAGTATTATAAAAGTAGTGTAGCTCCTGAACTTAAAACAAAAACATTTCCTTAATTTGCAATTATATTAGCACGTTAATATTAAAACTCAAACAATAGCGCATTTTTCAATAAAGCACAAACATCCAACATAGAACTATTTCCACGAATCCTGTGCCCATACCAGTAAATTACAAACGTTCCATAAACAAATAAAATTGACTAAGCCACATCTTAACTACAAAGTCATAAAACTCATAAAACTCTAAAACAAAAGAGAAATAAAAGGTAAAACACATGAACACTAAAAGAAATGTCAAACGAAAAAGTGAAGCACATAAACAATAAAAGAATATCGGTCGAAAAAGTAAAATATATAAACACTAAAAGAAATATCAAACGAAAAAGTGAAGCACATAAACAATAAAAGAAATATCGGTCGAAAAAGTAAAATATATAAACACTAAAAGAAATGTCAAACGAAAAAGTGAAGCACATAAACAATAAAAGAAATATCGGTCGAAAAAGTAAAATATATAAACACTAGAAGAAATGTCAAACGAAAAAGTAAAATACATGAACACTAAAAGAAATATCAAACGGGTAAGAATCGATAAGAACTTATGCAAAACTATGAAGTTACCAAACATTAAAAGAAAACATACTATCTGCAGGAGATGTAGCATACCTATGTAAAACGTGACATAACAGTAAACACTATCTTAGGTACGACAAACTGATCACGCGTGTCCATCAGCTGCTTCAAGATGTGAACACGTACTGAGCACGGATATCATCAGTGAGGGGACAAGATTCTAATACATGTAGTTCTGTCTGTACGCTCCCGCAAGGACACAGGCTCTCTTTCACGGGTAGGCGTCCACTACAGCGCCTGTTCCATTTTCCACACTCAATTGCCAGTTGATATCCACTCAGCCTAAACTGGCTGTATACAATTCTATGATGTTCACAGACATTATTACCCCTCAAGTAACATACACTGATCGTCAGGTTAGGGTTGAGGCAGCCGGTATGTAACACGCCTCGAGGACGTGGATTCACAAATGGAACGTTTCACGTAGCTAAGTCCTACTTCACAATCATTAATGTTATCTGTGATCAGGCCTCGTACATGTCGCAGTGTTCGTAGCAAGAACCAACTTTACTGCTGCACCCACGGATCATCCATCATATGTTGGCGTTCCTCCCACAAGCTTTGAATTTTTTTTTCTTTGTTTACTAATAACTAAATACATGAGTGGTGGTAAGCCAAGTTCAACGTAACAAATATCCGTACAGGTTGTCATACGAACGCCGAGCAGTTGTTTTACAGCCCAGTTGTATAATTTCTCTATCGGTTTCAGGTCCCCGTTGAGCCATGATTCGCATCCATACAGCACTGGTGACATTAGGGCAGCATTAAATACCTTAAATTTTACTTGAAATGGGACGTCCCTATTTTAAAAAAAACACAAATTTAAGTATGTGACACATCTTTGTTTCAGCGTGCGCAGCTAAAGCTGACGATAATGACCCGTCTGAAAGTTTTCATATTATTGACACACATTTAATGGCCCTTAGAGTACTCATTTAATTAACAGCGCCAACTTTCTCTGCATCCCCTGTCTCGTTGTTGATAAAAGGACTGTATCCTCCATTAATACTAAGGTGTGCAGCCATGCGAGAAACCCGTCCACATCACACCATTCCTAATCAGATCAATAAGGTCATTTACGAAGATAATGAATAACAAGCACGACGTTGGGGAGCCTTGCCTCACACCAGCTGAAGCCGCCACAATAGTGGCACCAACTATACTGCGGGTCACAGAATACATGCTTACAAGTACTGCCAGCATTACCGCACCACACACGATTGTCTTCAATATCCTAAATAATACAGTGCTTGGGACGCGGTCATATGCCATTGTAAAGTCAACAAAAGTTATGAACATCTTCAGTCTCTTCCTCCTGGCCTTATCCATCAACAGACGCAGCGTCACAATGTGTTCTATGCAGCCTCTACCTTCTTGGCTACCAGCCTGTTCTCTGTATGGAACAAACCAAGAATTCAATCCAGAACTCAACACTGAATCAAAGAGCTTTACCAAACAATTAATAACATTGATCCCTCGGTAGTTCACCGGAATTTTCTTGTTACCTCTCTTAAATATTGTGAACATACGAGCACGGCGCCAGGATGAGGGGTAACACCCTCAGGAAAAGACTGCATTACATAACACTGAAATGGTGAGGATCCACTGGGCAGGTAATAATCTCAAGACACCGGGACTGAGACCATCAGGTCCACAAGGCGTGTTAGGTTTCATGGTGCTAATCTGAGCTTCTACTTCATAAACTTGAATAGGATCATCACTCACCCACAACGCTGAGCCTGAAGCGGCGGGATACCTCGGGCTGCGTGGACACCTGGCACTCGTAGAGGCCGGAGTCGGTGATGGCGGGCCGGTCCACCTCCAGGCTCCAGAAGGGCGAGCCGGGCAGGTGCAGCGCGCGGAACCTCGTGTCCGTCGTGTACGTGAAGTTACCTGTGGTCAGCACGTGCAGGTCCTGGCGCCTGATCCACGACACCTGGGGGGAGAACACCTGTTGTAGTGCGGGAGAAATGTGTGTTTTGTTTTGTTCTTGTAATGGTTGATGAGGTGCTTGGTTTTAGTTAAGGGATGAAATTATTAGAGGAATATCAGGAACTTCTGTCTGATTCGTGACACCTGGGAAGGAAGAATACCTGGTTGTGTGTACGAGGGGAGGAATTTTGTTTGAAATGTTTTTTTTTGGGGGGGGGGTTATAAGGGCCGCATTATTACATGTGTCAGCAGTGTTGGCAAGACTGTGAACGATGTGTCTCCTTGGTGGCAGTGATCATGCAGGCGTGGGGCGTACAAGTCATCATGATGGTGGACCCGGGCAGTGGTTCCCAACCTTTTTTCAGGCGACCCCAATCACGCACCTCTAGACATGACTGCGACCCCAGTAGTTTAGTTGTATATGTGTTATTATTATAACACAATGATTGAAATTTTGAGGTCTTGGCGACCCCAGGAGAAACGCCTGGCGACCTCACTTGAGGTCACGACCCCAGGGTTGGGAAAGGGGGTTGTACAGTGATCCCTGCGCCGCCTCACACAGAGGAATGATTTATAGCATGGAGTCCTTCGTTTATAGTGAAATATTTAGGCAGTAACAAGCGAGTGGCGAAGCACTGACGTAGAGGGAAGGCGCCTTGTGTTGCCAACTCTCAGAGAGGTAACGTAGGGAACGCCATTATATTTTAGTATTATTATTTAACTAAGCAATGGAAGAAATTATTTATTTAATCGCAAACTTCAATAGCAATGCTTATTAATCGATGGAAAGCGACCAGAGTGCCCCAAGTGTCAATGTAACCATGTCGACAAAACCATCGGGGCATTGTGGGTAAAACAAAGGCGCATCGGTGACGTCACGCCGACCCCAGAGTGCTGCGGAAAGTGCTGGAGTGAGGATGTGTCCGTGTGCCGTGCGTGTTGGGGTCCCGGCGGGTGTGTCGCGCGTGTGCAAGGCGGGCGGCGGCGTGCTGAGGCGAGGCGAGGCAAGGATCAGGTGAGAAACGGTGTGGTTGTTCTTGCAGGAAGGGACGCGGCGTATAGACAATGATTGAGAGCAGGATGGGGTGAGTGCCCTGCTGCCTCCTTCCCGTTTGCTCCTTCCCGTGCGACTATTCTTGATTATTACAGTGATTGTGAGGCTTGTCCATGTTGAGAATCGCCTGGGGAGTGAATTGAAGGTATTTAAAGGCGTATAATTAGTAATATTTGAAGGAGGTTGTTCCGTGTTGTGATTGGCTGCCGGCCGTGACGTCATCGGTGCCTGGCCGGTGATGTTGACGCCGCGGCGGTGATCGGAGTGTGAGTCGCGCTCTGGCCCGCCCCGACGAGAGGGACGGGGCGGCGGGCGTCTGTGTAGCATGAACAGTCATGAGCAGTCTGACACAGTGCTGAGGAATGAGTGTGAAGGAACCGGGGAGCGTGAGTGTGAGGGAGTGATGAGGAGAGAATCGTCGCACCTCAGGCTGCTGGGAGGGAAGGAGGGAGGGGGAAGAGAGGAGAGGAGGGTCTTAGGGTCAACAAGACAAGCCGCAGCAAGTCTCGAAAGTGTGTTAATTTTACGTAATGCATCTTTTATTACACTAAGGTTGTGTATGTAGCTTATACCTGGTGTTCTTCATGCTTAGCTCGTCCATAAGGCTTCCGGTAATGATGGAACGAGCGAAGTACCCTGAGCTCGTCAAGGTTCCGTATTGGTGTTTCGAGCCGGGTGTCGTTCCGTGCGGGTCCAGATGAAGCTGCCCGGCGCGTAGTTTCATCACGACACATTAAGCCTAACCAAAGCTCTGAAACTCGTATACTTCACCTAACGCAACCTTTGAAATCCCTCTTTTATTTGTTTCGGTGTTTTATTCAACATGTACAGTATCTCTCTCTCTCTCTCTCTCTCTCTCTCTCTCTCTCTCTCTCTCTCTCTCTCTCTCTCTCTCTCTCTCTCTCTCTCTCTCTCTCTGCTTTATTTTTAGTGGTCTTTCTTTTATTTTCTGACACCTGACTTCCCGTCTTATTCCTGGGGGTATTCCAGGATTTCGCCAAAATATGACTAAGGGCAACCAGTCACCAGGAGTTGTAGGTACTCTGAATCACGCCACCAAACAAGGGACTATTAGAGGTTGCTACACTCGCAGCTTGACCGATTACTGAGGACATGACGATCGGGAACGGAACTCTAGAAGAATACACACACCCATGACAAACCATTAACGCTAACCCAGTCTAGAGTATGGGGATTAGAAAAGAATAAAGGGAAGGACTGCTTTAAGTTTTAACAAGGTATTGATATGATTAGCGATATCCCACACCCTTTAACTAGCTTGTCTTACCCCCTGTCATCCCTTCTGCCACTCTCTGCCCGCCTTTAACCCCCCCCCCCCAATCATTAGTATTATCATCTTCCCACCTTCCAACCTCCCCCCAGCCAATCCCTCTCCAAATCCCTCCCCCCCACCTCCCCTCCATCCCCCTAACTGCTACCCCCAAACTCCTGCTTCTCCCTCCATATCCCCCACCGGTTAATTTTTTTTCCTCCCTCTCCACAGCTCTCCCCCGTTCCTCTCTCCCTCTCGTCTGGCTTCCGGCCCCCCCTCTCTCTCTCTCTCTCTCTCTCTCTCTCTCTCTCTCTCTCTCTCTCTCTCTCTCTCTCTCTCTCTCTCTCTCTCTCTCTCTCTCTCTCTCTCTCTCTCTCTCCGGTGCTCCTCCTGCTTCCTCCTCCTTCCCTCCATGATGAATGGCCGAGGAAGGGACGGCTTGTAATACGGGGATGATAATCATCTGCTGAGGATGAGTATTTTGTTTTGGGATTTACGGAGGCGAGGTTCTTCCTTTACCAACACGAGCTACGTGAGGCTTAATTTTCTCGTTAGTTAATCACGGTATCTAGTTAGTTTGTAGTTTCTTTTTTAATGGTGTAGTTTTCGCCTATGTGTCACTTTCGGGGATCATCTGGCAACAGTAGTTGATATTTATAGTCCTGCTTGTTTTAATATTTTTTGTCAGTCTTCATAGTTATTAAGGCGGACAATGCGTTTAGTGTGTGTGTGTGTGTGTGTGTGTGTACACCGTCAGACAAATCTGCTTGAATCACAAAAGGTATTTGCAAATATCATGGAACACACCTGTTATATGTTACTGATGTCGTCTAAAACAATTATAATGATAACTAATAATTTGTTATAATATGGTAGTAGAGTTGCTGCTGCTGCTGGGATGAAAGATAAAAGTGTGGTAAGTGGTGATGGTACTGGTGGTGGTGGTGGTGGAGGTAATGGTGTTGGTATTGGAGGTGGTGGAGGTGATGATGATGGTATTGATTTAGCACTTTATGTGGTGGTGATACTGATGGAGGGGAGTTGGAGGTGCTGCCACTGGTGATGGTCGTGGTGGCGATGGTTGGGGTGGAGTTACTTGTTCAGGTGGTGATGGTGGTGGTGATATTATGCTAAATGAACATACGTGGAGCGAAATATACAAAGCGTGATGAAAGTAGCGCCTAAAAATTAAAACAAAAACAAAAACATGCGTACAATGAGACAGATGAAAGTGAAATAACAGCCCCACTGGAGTCACATCATGTAAGGACCCTCGAAAAAAAGAAGTGGGCAAAAGTGGAGATAAAAGAACGAATGACCAGACCTGACAAAAATCACGAGCGAGAGAAAGGGAAAAATATGAGGGTGGAATAATAAAACCATGTAATAAAACAATAAAAAAAAGGCTGTAAAAAGTGCAGAAACGATAAAAAAGACTGAGTGTAAAATGTAGTGGCAGGAGGACTGACGAGAGGACGGGAGACGTGGCGGGGAGGGAGGAATGAACTGAATGGCGGGAATGTAATGATGTGCCGTGGTGAATATACTTGGAGTAGTTAATTGGTGTCATAGTGTTTTGTATGAATGATAGGTAATGATCTTTGTATTAGTATAATCATTACTTTCTTACCACTACCTGCTATAAATACTGCTATGAATACTACAACTGCCACTACTACTACTGCTACCACTACTACTACTACTGCTACCACTACTACTACTACTGCTACCACTACTACTACTACTACTACTACTACTACTACTACTACCACCACCACCTCCACGACCACCACCACCACAATTATCATCACCATCATCACCACCTCCACCACACACTACCATCACCACCACATCCACTACCTCCACAGCCACGATCACCACCACCACTGCCTCCACAGCCATCACCATCACCACCACAACAATCGTCACCACCACCATTGCTCACCCAGACTGCAGCACATACAATTTGATGCCTCGACTAACCAGAGAGAAAAACGCCCGCCGAGTACTACAAATAATGGTCCCGTGACGGGGCTTTAGAGGTAGAGGCGGGGAGCGGCGCGTGGTGCTCGCTATGAGTGTGTTAGTAAGGGTGACATGGTGAATGGGACGCCGATACAGAGTTAATGGAATACAAAATGG
>NW_026112283.1:75000-169708 GCF_024679095.1 Eriocheir sinensis
TCATTACCACCACCACCACCACCACCTCATTACCACCACCACCTCATTACCACCACCACCACCACCACCACCTCCTTAGCACCACCACCAGCACCACATAACCACAACCACACCACCTCATTACCACCACCACCACCTCATTACCAGCACCACCTCATTACCACCACCACCACCTCATTACCACCACCACCACAATCGTCCACATCATTACCACCACCACCACCTCATTACCAGCACCACCTCATTACCACCACTACCACCTCATTACCACCACCACCACCTCATTACCACCACAACCACAACCACCTCATTACCTCCACCACCACCACCACCACCTCATTACCACCACCACCACCTCATTACCACCACCACCACCTCATTACCACCACCACCTCATTACCACCACCACCACCTCATTACCACCGCCACCTCATTACCACCACCACCTCATTACCACCACAAAACCATCCACATCATTACCACCACCACCACCACCACAATCATCCACCTCATTACCACCACCACCTCATTACCACCACAAAACCATCCACATCATTACCACCACCACCACCACCACCACAATCATCCACCTCATTACCACCACCACCTCATTACCACCACCACCACCTCATTACCAGCACTACCTCATTACCACCACCCCCACCACCTCATTACCACCACAAAATCATCCACATCATTACCACCACCACCACTACCACCACAATCATCCACATCATTACCACCACCACCTCATTACCACCACCACCACCACCTCATTACCACCACCACCTCATTACCACCACCACCACCTCATTACCACCACCACCTCATTACCACCACCACCACCACCTCATTACCACTACAAAATCATCCACATCATTACCCCCACCACCACCACCACAATCATCCACATCATTACCACTTGCAGCCTCACCATCACCGGAACCACCGTCACCTTTGTCATCATCATAACTACCTCTCAACTACGTTCCGATTAGCAATTTTGTTTTACTCTTTCCCTCTCATTCTTTTGATCATCGGCTTGTTCTTTTATCACACACACATTTGTCAACTTACCGGCATGTAATTTTTGCCCATTTCCTCTGCCGCCGCCTCCACTTTTTACTGTCCGTTCACCTTTTTCTTCTCTCTGATTATTTCGCTCTCCTTATCATTGTATTTTTTTTTCTCTCACGCCTTCTACCTCCTTGTTCATGCCATTATTTCTCACTTCATCCACCTCCTCCTCTTTTTACCTCTCCATTCACCTTTTTCAATTTTTCCTCTTATACTTTTCCTTTGGGCATCAGCATTTTCTTTTCCTCTCACTTTAACTCTTTAGTCACTATCTTACTTCCTATTTACTTCCTACGACATTTTTCTTACGTCCCACTTCCGTTACCTCTTACCTACCTACCTATCGACTCCCCTCTCTCTCTCTCTCTCTCTCTCTCTCTCTCTCTCTCTCTCTCTCTCTCTCTCTCTCTCTCTCTCTCTCTCTCTCTCTCTCTCTCTCTCTCTCTCTCTCTCTCTCTCTCTCTCTCTCTCTCTCTCTCTCTCCTGATGATCATCGTATTTTTTCCCCTTTCGCTCCCTCTTTCCACCTCCTTAGTATTTGTCATTATTTCCCATATCATTTACTCCCTCGGTCCCTCAGACGCCGATTTGTTCCCGATTTTGAAAATTTCAAAATCGGCGCAAAATCCCAGTTCATCCTGACCATGCTAGTCTATCCTAACTCATCCTGGAAGCAAATCAGCAACCAAAACCTATCGGGGAGAAAATTTCAGCATGTCGATAATTTTTTGCCGATTTTGGAGACAGTTCCGATTTAATAAGAAATCGCCGTTTATCGGTGTTCATCGGTGTTTGCCCTAGTCTGTCCAGGTCTATCCTAGTTTATCGGTGAAGCCAAATCGGCGTTTATCGGTGACCAAATTCGCCCTCTTGACCAGGATTTTGCTTCCCGATAGACACCGATGAAACAAGAATGATTCAAACTGAAAAGGAGCAGAGTTTATACTATGGTGGGTCTTAGGTTCAAAATCGGCACCGAAATCATGGTCATCCCCATATATCGGTGTTCATCGGGGAGCTTACTGCTTCCCGATACACACCGATAAACACCGACGATGGGACCGAAGGGTACCTCCTCCTCCTCCTCCTCCTCCTCCTCTTCTTGCCTTTCGATTCATCTTTTTCTCTGACTCTTTCACTCTCTTCACGCCTCCTCCCCCTCCACTTCCCTCCGCCTCCTCCCCTCCTCTCTCTCTCTCCGCTCCCTTCCCCCGCCCGCCTGTCTGGCTTTTAATGCAGGGATTCCCGCTCACTTTGACGAGTTGGAGCCCCGAGTTTAGCGCTTCGAGTTGGACACTTTGGCTGGGCGCGGCAAGTTACGGGCAAGGGAGTGTGTGTGTGTGTGTGTGTGTGTGTGTGTGTGTGTTGCGGATCACCTCCTGCTGCTGCTACTGCTACTTCTGCTTCTGCTTCTGATTTTATTCGTTTGTTCTTTTTCTGGTTTGTTGTTTTAAATATTTGTTTCTGGATTGCGTTTGGTTTGATTCTGGTTTGATTCCTGTTTCGTTCGTGTTTTGATACATTTTTCTGTAAGTTTTGGTCCTATTTTTTTTTACATTCTTTAGAAATATTATTGCTAAGTTTTGTGAGTTTTCTTTTTTGTTTCGTTTAGTATTTCAGTTTTATGCCAAGTGCTCGGTACACGTTTTGTCTTCTTTCATCATCTTTTTTTTTTTGTTTCGTGTTAATTTTTTTTCTTTTGGATTTCATGCTGTGCTTTTTCTTGTGTTTTTCGAGTATTCCAGATTTTTGTTCCAGTTTTCAGAGCATGTTTTTTTTTATCATTTCCGTGTTTTTGTTCTCTTTTTCTTCAAAGTCTTCAGTGATTGATATATTTTTAATTCCCTCAGTATTTTCTGCTTCAGGATATGATTTTTATTCCAGTATTTGAGATACTATTTTTCTTTTTCTTTCCTTCTTTAACTTCCTTTATCTCCGTCTATCTATATTTCTCTTTCTCTTTTCTTTTTCTTTCGCTTTTTCTCTCTCATTTCAGTGGTTCTTTCAGTGTACCTTGTGTGTATTTTATTTGTTTTCCCTGACACCTGAATTCCCGCCCTGTTCCCGTAGCTCAAATATTCCTGCGGGTATTCCAGGACTCCACTTTTGCTGCTGGATTCCTGTTGGGTTCTGAAATTCCTGCAGGATGTCCCGAATAACCGCTTTTATAACCTCCTCGTTCTCCTTTCCTTCTCTTCTCCCCGCCCTCCTTCTCTTCATGGTTCCCTCTTTCTCTTCGTCATCGATAATTCATTCTTTTCGTTTTCTTTTTTTTCAGGCGATTTCCTTTCTTTTCTTATTCTTTCACTTCTTTTTCGTTTTTTCTTATTTCATTTCGTCTTGTTTTCTCCAACTTTCTTCCATCTTTCTCTTTTTACTTTCTCTCCACTCGCCTTTTTCTTTTCTTCATTTTTCTTTATTTTTTTCATTTACTTCTTGTTTTTCTTAGGTGTCTTTCCGCCATTTTCTTCATTTTCTTTGAGCTCGTTCGTTCTTTTCCAATTTTCCTCACTTGCTTTTGTTTTACATTTCTTCATTTTATATTCCTCTGTAATTAGTTTTATCTCCGTTCCAGCCTTTCGTGTATCTTTTTTTCGTTGCTTTCTCTCCTTATCCTCCTCAACTTTTTTTTTCTTTTCCCATCCTTTCACTTTTTCTTTCTTTTCATTATCAATCAGTTTTCTTCTCCATTTTTTTCTTTATAAGTCAATTGTTTTCTTTCTCCATTTCTCCTCAGCGATCTTCTCTCCATTTTCTTATTTTTCGCTCTTTGCCATTCGCTCTTTGCATGTTCCATTCTCTTCCAATATTTAACTCTCCGTAACCCTCTCCTACCTCTCACTTACCCTCCTTTCCCTCCCTCCCCTCCTTTCTTCCTTCCTTTCTTCCAACCTTCTTTCTTCTTCTAGATTTTTTGTCTTCTGTTGCCTTTCCTTATTTTGTATATTTTTTTTCATTAATTTGTATCTTTTATTGCCATACAGTCTCTCTCTCTCTCTCTCTCTCTCTCTCTCTCTCTCTCTCTCTCTCTCTCTCTCTCTCTCTCTCTCTCTCTCTCTCTCTCTCTCTCTCTCTCTCTCTCTCTCTCTCTCTCTCTCTCTCTCTCTCTCTCTCTCTCTCTCTCCTCTGTATATATCTATCTGTATCTATCTATCTGCCTGACTATATCTGTCAATTATTACAGGCTTTTCTTTTTTCCTCGCCACAATATTCCTTCAGTAATTTTTCCTCCATTCTCTCTTTCCTCCACACACATGTTCCTATCATCCCTCCCTGCTTTCCTCCATTCCTATCCAATATAGCATTTTTCGTGGCCTGGCACCGGCAATATCTCTCCCTCCCTCCTCCTCCTTTCCTCTTCCTCCTCCTCCTTGCCTTCCCTCTCTCCACTTTAGACATTCCCCCTTTCTTTCTCTCATCCCTTAATTTCCTTTCAACTCCACCTTGTTTCGTTCCCCTCGCCCTCCTTCCTTTCCCTTCTTCACCCTTCCGTTCTCATTTTCTCCTCCACTGTAGATGTTCTCCCTCTCTCTTCCTCTACTGCTCCGTCTCCATCCATATATCCCGATAACAAATCTCTCCCTCCTTCCCTCTCGTACCTTCTCCCTCCTCTCTTCCTTCCCCTCTGCATTCGTCTTCTTCCAGCTTTCCTTTCAATAGGACCTCTCCCTTTTTTCCCCTTTATTCCTTCTCCTTCTTCCTCTCTCCTCCTCTCCCTCTTTTCCTCCGTTTCCCTCCAACTCTTCCTTCAGCATCACCCCTCCTCTATATCCTTTCCCTCTCCCTCCTTCTTTGTTCTTCCTTTGTTTCATCCTTTCTATTCACACCCAAGATAAACACACCTCCCTCTCCCTCTCCCTCCCCCTCCCCCTCCCCCCCCCCCCTCCATCCCCCCTTAAGATAATCCTCCCATTCATTCATCACGCAGGTAGTCTCCCTTTTTTTAAGACTAATGTTGCTACTAATTACACCAGGTGAGCTTCCCTTGTCCTCCCACTCCCCCCTTTCCCTTCCTTACCTCCCTGACCCCTCCCCTCCCTTTCCTTTCACTTCACATCCCTTTCCCTTCTCATCTCTGTCCATCCCAGCCCTTCCTTTCCGTTCCTTTCCCTTCCCTTCCCTTCCATTCCATTCCATTCTTCCTTTCTCTCCCTTCCATTCCATTCCATTCTTCCTTTCTCTCCCTTCCCTCATCCTCTTACTAACCTACGTCTTCTCTTACCAACCTACGTCTGCCCCCTTCCTCCCTTCACCACCCTCGCCATCCTCACGTCCCCTTCTCTATCCGTACTAAGCTACTCCCTTCCCCGTCTTTCTCCCACCCCTTCTTTTTACTGTCCTCCCCTCCCCTTCTCTCTCAACCATAGCTACCTACACCTTTTGGTCACTTCCCTGCTCTTTTTCCACCCCATTCTTTATATTTATCTATCCTGCCCATCTCTACCCCTCCCCATACCTACCTACCCCCCTCTCCCTTCCTCCACCCCCGCCCCCTAGAGGACACAGGCTCACTGGGCACACCTGGGAGCGTCGGGGCCGGGGACTAATAATGGGGCACAACTTAAGTATCCGCTGGGACAATTTGTTTACCTGCACATTTTTCTCTCCAGGTTAGAATTAATGATGAAGATGAGGATTTTGTTGTTACGGGTTATATTTGTTTGTTTGTCTGGCTGTGTTTATGTATGTGTGTATGTTTGTGTGTGTGTGTGTGTGTGTGTGTGTGTGTGTGTGTGTGTGTGTGTGTGTGTGTGTGTGTGTGTGTGTGTGTGTGTGTGTGTGCTTGTGTTCTCTCTCTCTCTCTCTCTCTCTCTCTCTCTCTCTCTCTCTCTCTCTCTCTCTCTCTCTCTCTCTCTCTCTCTCTCTCTCTCTCTCTCTCTCTCTCTCTCTCTCGTTATCTATAACTTTCTATCTCTATCCATCTCTATCCATCTGTCTGTCTAGCGTATATACATTTTTTAACTTTTACATAGGAATACATAGGAATACATAGGAAGAACAGACACCAGAAGACCTATCGGTCTATGGCGAGGGTGTCTGTTTACTATCGCTACTACTAGTAATCTACGTGTGGTAGAACAGGACAGAAAAGATGAAAGCTCCTCCCCACCCACCTCTCCCTCCGGCAACGTGCCGGCAGGAAATAGTTAGAAGAGAACACCATGTGCCTTTAAGGAAGAAAGGGACATGGAAAGTTTACAGTAAAGTGAGAAATAAGAGGAAATTACTACCCTTAACCTACACTACTGGTAACATAAGTTGTGGGGGAAAATGACTTCATTACATAAGAACATAAGAACACAGAAACACAAGGAGAATGGAAGAGGATGAGTGGCCTGCACAGGGCAGCCTCAGGATCCCCCCTAATACTCACGATGGGTGAGGTGTAGTTTCAGGGGCACAGGTGGAGGCTTGATCCTCGTTTTACCGGCGGTACTAGGCACGGCACCGGTAACCTGTCACCTTACTGCACCCACACTTCACTCCACCTGTCATGCGGACATTAACTGTTGCTTTACTCTATTGTTAACTTACGCTACTTGCAATCTAGGTTGTGGGGGAGAATTATATGAATTTAGGTTGACGCCTTGCTACAATCTGTCTGAAAACATGCGAAGAAGGGTCAGTATAATCTTATATCCCTGAAGTACTTATCCAATGAAGACTTGAAGCTATTGATATTCTGTGCGCTAACTACTGACGGTGGGAGTCTATTCCAGTGATCGACGACTCTATTATTGAAAAAAACTTTTGCGCACCAATGTGTTACATCGGTTTCCCTTTAACTTCATACCGTTGCTGCGTGTAATTGTGTTGGTGTCTCTCTGAAATAGACTATCTGGGTTAATGCTGTCGAATCCATTAAGGATTTTGAACACTTCAATTAAGTCCCCTCTCATCCTTCGCTTTTTTAGGGAAAACATATCTAAACGCTTTAAACGCTCGTCATATGGCAATTTTCGGAGCGCTGGAATTTGTTTGGTTGCTCGTCGCTGTATCCTTTCTAGCAAAACTTGATCTTTGATATAGTTCGGTGACCAGAACTGAACGGCGTATTCTAGGTGTGGTCTTACAAAATATAATCTATTTATAAGCTCGGGTGATTTATAATCAAAGTTTCTTGAGATTAATCCTAGCATCATATTGGCTTTTTTACTCGCTGCAGAACATTGATCACTCATTTTAAGAGTGTTACTGATAATGACACCAAGATCTTTTTCTTGTTTTACTTCGTTGAGCTCATGTCCTTGAATCTGATATTTAAAGTTCGGATTTTTTTCACCTATGTGCATTGTGCATTACTTTACATTTATCTACGTTAAAACTCATTTGCCATTTTTCGCTCCAGTCGGCAAGTCTTATTAAGTATGATTGAATCTTTTCGCAACTTTCACTGTTCATTACCGTACCTCCTAATTTGGTGTCGTCGGCGAATTTGGCTACTTCTGATAGAATATCAGTTTCTAAGTCGTTCACGTAAATTATGAATAGTGTTGGCCCCAGGACCGAACCTTGGGGCACGCCACTGATGACGGATTGCCAGTCCGATGCTTCACCATTAAGAACTACACGCTGTTCTCTGTCGGTGAGCCAGTCATGAATCCACGCACATAGATGGTCGTTAATACCGTGGAAACGCAGTTTAGAAATAAGCCTAACGTGAGGAACTTTATCAAACGCTTTCTGAAAATCTAGGTAATTTACGTCATATGGGCTTCGGTCGTCCCAACATGTATAAACATCGTTGAAAAAAGCTAATAGGTTGGTAAGGCAAGACCAATTACTACGAAATCCGTGCTGACTATCGGTTATCAAATCATTTGTTTCAAGGAAAGTGATCATTTTATCCCTGATCATTTTTTTCGAATAGTTTAATTAGGACAGACGTAAGGCTGATAGGACGATAATTACTGGCTTGTTTTTTATCTCCTTTTTTAAAGATCGGGGTAATATTAGCCTTTTTCCACTAGAGAGGCACACTGGCCTGTGCTAATGACTTGTTGAATATTAATGCTATGGGTAATTCTATCCGTTGACTACATTCTCTCAACACGCGAGGAGAAAAATTGTCTGGGCCCGGAGATTTATTTGGAACTATTTTCTGCAGGTACGCACGCACTTCGCTGATATCAATGTCGGTCAATGCAAGCTTATGTTCTTCAGGGCCTTGAAAAATTTTCTTCGGGGCTGGAATCGATGTCATGTTCTCTTTTGTAAATACGCTACTAAAGGTTGAATTTAGGACCGACGCCATTCCTTTATCATCACTAATCGTATTGGCCGATATTATTTTTAACAGTTTTTTTGTTTCTTATGTAACTGAAAAATAGCCTGGGATTTTTCTTGGCATCAAGTGATATTTCCATCTCATATTCGCGTTTCTGTTTTCTGATTTTCCTTTCGCACTCTCTCTTGACATTGATGTAATTAGTATGATCATGTGAATTATGTGACAACTTATATTGCTTATACAGTTTTCTTTTTTCGACGATGATTTTTTTGTAGGTAGTTATACAGCCACAACGGTTTTTGATTATCAGTCCTTCGTGGCTTGAGTGGAATGAATTTATTTACACTCGCAGTGATTTGTGCAGTAAAACGATTATACATTTCTTGAACGCTGACGTTGTTGAGCAAATGATTCCAGTTTGCTGAAGCCAATTCTCTTTTTAGGTCCATAAAATTTGCTTTACTATAATTAGGTATTAAGAGCGAGTTTGCTCGTGCTTTTGTTTCAATATTTAAAACGCATCTGATTATGCTGTGGTCACTGCTTGCAAATGGCTCGCCTACCTCACACGCGGTTATGAGGTGGCTGTCGGTCGTGAAGACTAAATCCAGAATATTATTTCCTCGCGTCGGCGCGGTAACTGTTTGATAAATAAATGTATTTTGCGCAAAATTTAATAATCTAGATCCTTCCCTGTCGGCAGATAGTGCAGACCAGTTAACAGAGGGGTTATTGAAGTCGCTGCATATTATTGCATTTCTGTTTCTGATAATTTTATTTATCTCTGCGTAGAGATTTCCATCAATGTCTTCATTTGATTTAGGAGGTCGGTAAACTACGCCTAGAACATACTTTTCATTATGGATCGTCGCTTGTACATACAATGAATCATAAGCCTCTGTTTCGGTTGTGTTAAGCTGAATGACTTCTAAATTACTTTTAGCATATATTATTACACCTCCACCTTTTTTGTGTAGACGACACTTAGCAAACGCGTTGTAACCATTGATAGCTACTTCACTTAACTGATGCTTGTCACGCGTATTTAGCCATGTTTCTGTGATCAAAATGAAGTCGGGTTTTTCAGTAATTGCATGAATTATCAAGTGGCTACGCTTCTGAATAATGGTACGGGCATTTACATCGATGTTTAATTTATTCGTCGAGTGTGCGCCATATATCAACTGTCGATTCACTGGAATAGTGCGTCAGACCCGATTATCTACAACTACCTCTACCTCACCACCCACCTGTGTGGCTGTTGACCTGACCGCTACCTCAGTATCCCCCACCTGGGGGTCTGGCGACCTGACCGCTACCTCATTGCCCCTCACCTGTGTGGCTGTTGACCTGACCGCTACCTCAGTATCCCCCACCTGGGGGTCCAACGACCTGACGTCCTCCTCAGCACTACACACCTGTACTTCCTCCCTCACCTGAGACCTGACACTCCTACCTCTGTGGACCTCACCGTCTGACTGAAGACTCCTCCCACTCCCAGCCAAGCCGGAAGTTTCCACACCTCGTTCTCGCTGCACCTGACTTTTCTTTAGCTTTTTCAAAACTTCCTCATCCAACACTCGGCCCAGCCTCTCCTTCCCTACACAATTTAGGTGAAGTCCATCGTTAGCAAACAAGCTCCTGTCATGAATAAAATAATCCCAGACGTCCACAAACATGACTTCCTCACGACTGCACAGATCCCTGACACGTTCGTTAATCCCCAGCATTCTAATGAGAATGAGGGAACTAACATTATGCCGAGGGAGCAATCCACACACAACTGAACGCCGCCTGCTGTCCCTCAACTTCCCGACAAACTTCCTGTACTTGTTTAGAACCTCCTCTGACCTACCTTTAACTACATTATTTGTTCCGACCAGGTAAACAAACACTGTCTCCTCTGAGGTAGTGACGACTAAGTCGTCAACCTTCTCAGCTAGATGCTCAATTCTACGTCCAGGAAAAACTACATGCCTCCGCCTCGCTCCCTTCCTACAAAACTCCTGGTCCTGCTGTCTAACTAAACTATCACCGACACGAACGATGCTAGGATCACTCTCAACTTGGTCTCCTAACACCTGGAACATGTTCCTCGTCACGACACTACTGTAACTAACATCTGCTGCTACAGCTTTACTCCCTTTTCTAACATGCAGGAAGGAATCTAAGGTACCTACCTTCTTCTCTACCTCACCTACTCTATCTTCCAACCTTTCTACCTTTTCAACTACCTTAAACTCACTCTCCCCGACACTAGCTACATCCAAACCTAACACACCCTCCAGAAACTGTACCTTGCTATCTATTGCCTCTAACTTAACACTTAACTTGTGCTCAGCTTCACAGAAAAAACATACAGTGTAATCACCATTTTCCTGGTTGAGGAAGTCCTTCGTGAACTCCCTCCTGCAAGTCAAACAGGCGAACCTCGCTGCTGGCGGCATTTGACCTGACTCTGCGAACGGGTAGGGAGAGAACTACCACACATCCGCTCAGTACGGCTGGCAGAGTGCGAGTGATGAGCTGGCGGAGTGGGAGTGAGGGGCTGGCAGGTGCGAGTGAGGGGCTGGCAGGATGCGAGTGAGGGGCTGGCAGTTCCAAGAGAAGTCAATTCGTTTGTTTAATTATTTTTTAGCTTATTAGTCTGCTTCCAGGAAAAATGCGGACTTTTTTTCGATTAACTTTCATAATTTACCGTTATTTCCTTTGTTTAATTCCTCAACTGAAATTATACCAGTTACATATATGTTGTGTAATTCTGTCATTACATATTCATTGTGAATATTCTTTATTCTTTCTATTTGGAACAAATTACATTTTACATTATACGCCGTTTCACTTGTTTTCACCTTACCTGCACGGCCTCGGTTACCTGAAGAGTACAATGCAGGCAGACTTTGTTCTAATTACTTTTCCTCACGCCGAAGGTCAACATCTCTTTTTTTCTAACTTTCGTACCCTTTTTCCATCCGTAACGTTCGCTCAGTTCCATGTTTTTTTTTTTTTTTTCCCTCCGCGCATCGCTGAGTGCCGGTGTTTTCCTCGTGTGTGACTCGTGCTGCTCTTCTTGGTCTGCCTTAACTTGTTATGTTAATAAGTCTCCGGGAGTGTGTGTTTTATTTCTATACTTTACCTGAACCTGGTCTGGCCGAGACGAGTTTATGTGCGTTCTGTCGTGTGTTTTTTTATTTTACACGCGCGCGCGTGTCTGTGTGTGTGTGTGTGTGTGTGTGTGTGTGTGTGTGTGTGTGTGTGTGTGTGTGTGTGTGTGTGTGTGTGTGTGTGTGTGTGTGTGTGTGTGTGTGTGTGTGTGTGTGTGTGTGTGTGTGTGTGTGTGTAATCCATCACGGCCTGGTCACGAGCTTGACTCGTCGTCTCCAGCAAGTACCCTCCCGCTCAGAGCAAGGCTCAATAGTCAATCCCTGGGTTCTGCCGGGACCTTCATCCCCCCCCCCCCTCCCCTTTGCTCTATGGGGGACAGTAACCACTCTTTGTCAGCGGAATAATGCCGGCCTGAGCGGGGCTCCAACCTCCGCCCGGCAGGCCTCAAAGCCGGATAGTGCAGAGCTTTAACAGAGAGCTAACTAAGTACGTAAGGAGTCTGCAAGAGGCCGGTAGGTCTGTACAAGGAAGCTGTTGTGAACCTAACCCCCCCTAACATCACTGTCCATAAATTTATCTAACCTATTTTTAAATGTGACTATCGAATTGGTACTCGCAACATGACTGCCCAGCCTGTTCCACTCATGTTCCACTCTGTTAGGAAACCAATATTTGCCTATGTCCTTATTGAATCTGAACTTATCCAGTTTAAACCCATTACTACGTGTCCTACCCGGTTCTTTTACCATCATAATCTTATTAATATCCTCCATATTAAAGCCCATCATCCATTTATAAACTTCGATCAAGTTTCCTCGCAGCCTTCGCCTTTCTAGTGAATGCGAGTTTAATTATTTAAGTCTTTCCTCATAACGGAGCGGTGTGTGTGTGAGTGTGTGTGTGTGTGTGTGTGTGTGTGTGTGTGTGTGTGTGTGTGTGTGTGTGTGTTCATATATCGGTATTGTGTGTTTTATGTTTGCCTATTTGCAGTGTGGTCGTGGGCGTGTGCTTGATTATAATATTGTTTTTTGTTTCTTGTGTGTATATAGCTACTGATTTTCTTTGTGTTCATTTGCGTTTGTTTATGATATCATGATATATCATGATATCATCAGCTAGAATCATGTTATTACAATAGTATAAAATTAAAATAGGTGTGTGTCAGCGAGATAACTTTAAATATTCAGAAAGTTCTATACCAAAGATTTATAATTGCTTTTTTTTTTTTTTTTTTGACAGGAGAAAGGCGGGTTTTGTGTCTTCAAGTCGCCGCGTCATGTAAGTGTTGAATTGTGTGTTTGCCTGTGTGTGTGTGTGTGTGTGTGTGTGTGTGTGTGTGTGTGTGTGTGTGTGTGTGTGTGTGTGTGTGTGTGTGTGTGTGTGTGCCTGTGTGTGTGTGTGTGTGTGTGTGTGTGTGTGTGTGTGTGTGTGTGTGTGTGTGCCTGTGTGTGTGTGTGTGTGTGTGTGTGTGTGTGTGTGTGTGTGTGTGTATTATAAAGACGTAAGAGAATCAGTCACTGTATCAAAAGAAATATTGGGAAACTTAACTAAACGAACAGTAAAGAAAACGACACCACATCCACCTCCTCCTCCACTCATCCATCGCATCCATCTCTCCCATTACATCAACTCTCCCATCACTTCCATTTATTTTTCTCCACTTCCTCAACCACTACCATTCAACCACAGCATCCATATCCTACTCCATCTCCCCCCACCACATCCCATTTTTCCAACCACCACATCCGTCTCTCCCGCCACCTTCTCCATCACCCCCACTTCCTCCTCCACCATTCCATCACCTCTTTCTTTTCCACTGCTTTATCATCCCCCCCCCCCCATACCTTCTCCACTTCCCTCACCTCCACCCCTCCGCCATGCAGGCACCCACAGGAGAAACGGGTGGCACCCTGCTGTGGGTGGGAAGGCGGATGACTTGGGTGTGTGAAGAGGGTGACCAGAGACTGAATGGAATGCAAGTGATTTGGTAGTATTTGACTAGTTAGTGAGGGGGTGAGTTGAGGCTAACGGGAAAGCGTGGGTGGATGAGGATGAACGGATGATGATGGGTGGGTGGGTGAAAGGGTGAGGAACCGAGTTAGTGGGTGAGAAACAACAAACAGGTGGATAGGGGATGGGGGCGGGGAGTTGTAGGGGCGGGCAGCAATTGTGGGAGCTATGCGTTTTCATTTTAAGAGAGAGAGAGAGAGATTTACATAGATTTACATAGAAAATCAGACCACACAGACCCCATGGTCCAGACTTGGTGGTCTGTCCTTAAACCTAAGTGATTTTACTTTAATCAGAAGACTCCAAAACGTTGCACTTCTACTCTAGTTGATATTAAGTTGAAGGAAGTGACGGTCGAGCTTATTTTTGAAGGAGTCAATCGTGTTACACTGGACCACTGATGGTGAAAGCTTATTCCATTCTCGCACTACAACGTTGGTGAAGAAAAATTTTGCGCAGTCTGAATTTACTTGTCTACATCTGAGTTTTACGCCATTGTTCCTCGTGCGCAGACTGTCATCGATCATAAACAATGTTGATCTGTCTACATTCGTGAAACCATTAAGTATTTTAAAACATTCGATCAATTTTCCTCGGAGGCGACGTTTCTCAAGAGAGAACATGTTAAGGGTAGAAAGCCTTTCTTCGTAGGATTTGTTGCGCAAGGAAGGGATCATTTTCGTTGCCCGACGCTGAACACCTTCTAATTTAGCAATATCCTTTGCATGGAGCTACTCCTCCACCTCTACGATTAACTCGGTCTTTATTGAAAAATATAAAGTTATCTATATTATGATATCATTATTAGCTGCGGGATTTATTTCAAGGAGCGTAAGCAACAGAAGCCCGGAAGTCTTCCTCAAACTATATTTAGCATTAGTTAGACCTCATCTTGACTATGCGGTTCAGTTCTGGTCACCTTACTATAGAATGGATATCAAAATGTTAGAATCGGTGCAGAGGAGAATGACTAAGATGATTCAGGGGTTGAGAAACTTGCCATACGAGGAAAGACTCAAACAGTTAAACTTGCATTCTCTAGAAAGGCGAAGGGTGCGTGGAGACATGATCGAGGTTTATAAATGGATGAAGGGCTTTAATAAGGGAGACATTCATAAGCTTTTGTTGGTAAGAGAACCGGGTAGGACACGAAGTGATGGGTTTAAACTGGATAAATTCATATTCAACAGGGACATGGGCAAAAATTGGTTTACTAACAGGGTGGTGGATGAGTGGAATAGGCTTAGCAGTCATGTGGTGAGTGCCAATACAATTGTCACATTCAAAAATAGACTAGATAAATTCATGGACAGCGATATTAGGTGGGGTTAGATACACGGGAGCTTAGGGTCAAAGGAGCTGCCTCGTACAGGCCTACCGGCCTCTTGTAGACTCCTGCGTTCTTATGTTCTTATGTTCTTATGTGTCAATAAATGTTTTAGTAACGGCAATTACATCAAAGTCTTCTGTTTTAGTTAGGCACTGCAATTCATCGATCTTATTTCTTGAGCTTCGAGCGTTAAAGCTAAGAACCCTTAAATTGTCTGTTGGTGTAACTCGAGAAACGGAGTTGTTTGTTGTTTTACGATTTAGTGAAATGGTGGCCGCATGACAACTATTTGTATTTAAGTGTACGGGGTGTGAGAGAGAGAGAGAGAGAGAGAGAGAGAGAGAGAAGGAGGAGGGAGGAGGTAAAAGGAAGGTGTGTGGAAGCCGGTGAAAGGCGGAAAAGGAGGGAAAACATGTGCTATGAAAAGTTATGAAAAGGGAGGCTGAGGAAAGAATGGAGTAGGAGGAGGAGGAGGCGGAGGAGGAGCTGGTAAGAGAGAGTGTCACAGAGAAAAGCTAGGAGGAAGGGAAAGATGAATAGAGAGGTAAGAGAAATGTTGAAATATGAGGAATATGTGAGTAGGAAGAAGGGGAAGACAAGAAGAAGAGAAGGAAGAGGAAAGAAAGGGCAGCTGAGAGAAAAGTAAAGAGGAAAGGTGAAAAAGAGAAGACGCAATTGGGAGATGTGATGTTCTGAGGTAGAAGGAAAAGTAGAGAGGAATAAGGAGGAAAAAAAAAGATGGGAAAAAAGCAAAGCAAGAGGTGGGGAGGCGGTGGCTGAGTGGTTAGCGTGACAGCCCCGCGTTCAGGAGCTCCAGGAGGGACGCGGGCTCGAATCCTGGGCGCCGCACAGCTGAGGTCTTTCAGTCA
Source organism: Eriocheir sinensis (assembly GCF_024679095.1). Taxonomy (NCBI): domain Eukaryota; kingdom Metazoa; phylum Arthropoda; class Malacostraca; order Decapoda; family Varunidae; genus Eriocheir; species Eriocheir sinensis. Next base: position 90,623 of record NW_026112283.1, read on the forward strand.
TCCCCGAGTGGCCTAAGACTACCCACATGCTGGCCTGAAGACCACCCATCAACCCGGGCTCTAGATAACCTTTCCAAAGAGAGGCTCAAAGATGAGTTCCGGGGGGCAGCATGAGCCAACACAAGATGGCGCCACTATAAACACTCGCTTGCGCCAGAACGGGCTGGGCCGACCACCAGGCCCCACCGGGAAGAAGCCTACCGGCGCAATAAGCCGCGACGTAAAAAAAAAAAAAAAAAGGAAAGACGACGCAGAAATGGAAAGAAAACAAGATGGCAGAAAGTGAGGAAAGGACGAGGATATATAGGTAAACGAGGGAGGAATATATGTAAAGGAATGAATAGGAGGAGGAGGAGGAGGAGGAGAGGTCAGTCAGTTTGAGAGCACGAGGAAGGAAATTGAGAGGAAGGAGAGACGAGAGGTGAGGGGAAGGGAAAGGAGGCTGCAGATTGGAGGAAGAGTATCAGAGAGAGAGAGAGAGAGAGAGAGAGAGAGAAACTTTTCACTTCTTCATTATTTGTTTATCTTTTCACAACTTTCTACTATTCATTCCCACCTTTTCTTCCTTTTCCTTCTACCTCCATTATTTCATCTTTTTTTCTTTACTCTTCCCCCACTTGACCTTTCTTTCCACTTCCATGTTTTTTTATGATTCCTGTCCTTTCCTCCTCCTCCTCCTCCTCCTCCTCCTCCTACTCGTATGCGGGTGAAGTGTTTTCACCTCAGGGAACTAGACGTCCTTGCCTTGCATAGTCTCAGGTCACCCTTGGACAAGGTGTAATACCTGATCTGTCTTCCGTGCCAGGGTCACGGTGAAGCCTCTGGGCAGTAGCAGTGGTGGATTGGACTGCAGGCAGAGGCTCTCTTTATGAGACAATGGCTGGAGTTCCAGGGTCCTAGTCAGCTGGACCGTGCCTAATTATTAAGGCTTGCGGTGTAGAGGAGTGTGGCGACCTCTGCACTAAAAAGTCTTCCTGGGAACCAGTTGTCGGTGTGAGCTCCCCGTCCCTCCCCTCTATCGACGGTACTCCCATCCCTAGTCTGCATAACAGCTGGTTCTTGTTTTCTCCTGAAAGAGATGTCTTCCGTGGGCCATTTGAGGTTGTACCTCCAGGCTTCTAGGTGGAGTTTCTGAGGGTTTTTCTTATATGCAAGGAATATTTCAGCTTTTTGGTCTCTGAGGAAGGGCGTCTGATACTCTCTAGAGTTGGTGGAGAACACCTGGTGACAGGTGTCACTGGCGAGGCCTCGAAAAGGTCGCAGAGTTGGGTTAGACGTTTCGGAAAGTGGGAACGAATTGCTGGTTCCTCTCCTCCCTTGCCAGCTCTGCTCTGAGTGACTACGCCGGCCCCGTTCTATGGGACAAAACTTCGAGGACAATTGCTGAAAAGCGCCGGGTTGTGAAAGTCTCTCTCGTGACCGAGGCTCAGGACAAGCGATTGGTCTTTGAGGCGTTTTCAAGACCCTGTGGGAGCGAACTCCCAGTGTTGGAGGCATCTAACACAGCAGTATCTAATTTCCATGCACAATTTTTATACAATTCAATTTATGGTCACAATTTAAGTTATTTCGAAAGCGCTTTTAATATTTGCCCAAACTCGCTTAAATTTCTAACAATGCCTTCGAACCTTAAGTGTGACGTCTGTCCCGGACGATTTGCAGCTCAGTTCTTCCAGCTGAGTAAAACTTGCCGCCTCTGCGTTCAAAGACTACATCTTCAGAAGACTGTGACTGAATGGAAAGTCAAGCATAATGATCTTGAAAAGAAATTCGTAGCCCTTCAGGAATTTGTTTTAAGTAATGTGGCAGTGACTCCACCATCGATGGTGGAGAGGCCCTCCACCGAGACTGTGCCCTCTCCAGACGACCCTCCTGCTTCACGGGAGGGCGTGTTACCTGCCTCACAGGTTGACTCCCAGCCTGCCTCACATGCTAACCCCCAGCCTGCCTCACAGGCAAACCCCCAGCCTGCCTCACAGGCTACCCCCAGCCTGCCTCACAGGCTACCCCCCAGCCTGCCTCAGAGGCTAACCCCCAGCCTGCCTCACAGGCTAACCCCCAGCCTGCCTCACAGGACAACCGCCAGCCTGCCTCACAGGCTGACCCCCAGCCTGCCTCACAGGCTAACCCCCAGCCTGCTTCACAGGCTAACTCCCAGCCTGCCCCACAGGACAACTTCCAGCCTGCCCCACTTAACGCTTCTCTTCCTGCTTCACAGGATGTCGGGTTCCAACCTGTAAGGAATGGAGCCAAACCGAAGCAGGCAACCAAGGATTTACTGACCCCCACTACCTTCAATAGGTTCCAGGTGCTGGCAGACACCATGGAGGATGAGTTTGAGACTCGCCTAGTTGGGGACTCCATGGTGCGTGGCCAGCTGGTAGAGTTCTGTGGTCGTTCATCAAACGGCCGCAGAAAACGTTACTGCTATCCAGGTGCCAGACTGGACGACATCACCGCAGCGTGCGATGATGTTACGAGAAATGCCGACCGAAACACCCTCTTTATCATTCACGCGGGGACGAATGACGTAAAGACAACCCGTTCTGAGGAACTGCTTGAGAAATACTGCCGCATGATCAAGCAGTATAAACGTAAAACGGATGCCAGTAACATCATAATCTCAGGAATCCTCCCGAGGGTCGGAGCGGAATCTAGCTTTTACAGTAAGGCCTTCAGCACAAACAACAGACTGCAGTCCCTTTGCTCACAAGAAAACGCCCAGTTCGCTAGTTTGTGGAACAATTTTTACTACGATTCAGACTTGTTCCTTCCTGATGACATCCACTTAAACCCTATTGGAGCAGCCCGTTTCGGGAGGCTGCTCTGTGACCAAGTGGCTCTTCGAAAGCCAAAAAACGTGGAGGCGAAAACACCAGCAGCTCCACCGTAAGGGAGCACTCAACCCGCAAAACCCCCGACTCGAATCACATTAAAGCTTGCTATGTAAACGCTCGTAGCCTACGTAACAAATTTGAAGACTTAGAAGTCCTCGCAGCTACAAATCATTATCACATCATCGGACCCACAGAATCTTGGATAGACACTTCAAATAGAGATTTCATTGCGGAATATAGATAACCGGGTTATACCATCTTTAGTCATGAAAGAGAGAACAGACAGGGTGGAGGCGTTATCTTTTACATCCACAACTCTCTCAATCCAGTATCCGTGAAAACAGATATTATAACCAATGTAGACACGGTCTTCATTGAAATTAAAAATAAATCTCATAAAATAGTAATTGGACTTATCTACAGACCGCCAAGGCAGACTCTTGATATCGACCACGCATTAAGTGAATTATTATTAGAAACAAGTAGCAGTTGCGAGGCAGTAATTGTTGGGGACTTTAACTTGCCAGTGAAAAGATGGGGTGAACCGTTGAACTGTCATACAGGGCTCGACCTGTACACAAATTTACTAGGAAGTGATTTGCATCAACACGTTCAAGAACCGACTCGGGAAAATAATATACTTGACCTTATCTTTTCAATGACAGCTGATCTAGTTAACGAAGTAAATGTTGGTCCAATTTTTAGTTCTAGCGATCACCGAACAATCACATTCAGCATCAATATGAAAGAAAGTGAAGTAACTCCTCGTAAAGAAAAGGTGCCTGATTATCAGAGAGCGAATTTCGTCAGACTCCGATCAATTCTAAATAATTCTGACTGGACTGAGATCTCGGCGGAAACATATATTGATAAATCTTGGGGGGGTCTTCACCACAATATTGAACAATGCCATAAGCATATGCGTACCCTATCGTAACAGACGTTCAGCTTTTAAGAAGAAATCCAAATGGTGGAATAATGAAATTAAAAATAGCCTGTCTCTTAAAAAAATCGTATACAGTAGATACAATCAACTCAGAGTGAGGCTGACAAACTAGAGTTGGACAGAATTCGCCGCGAAACCAAGAAATTAATAAAACGAGGCAAGAAAAATCTTGAAGAATATATAGCAGAATCAAGTAAATCTAATCCTAAAGAATTTTTTAGCTATGTAAATAATAAAAAGTCACTCACCTGTGGTATCGGACCGCTTGCTAATGAAAATGGTAACCACACGAACGATGAAAATGAAATGGCTACAATCCTAAATAACTTTTTCGCATCCGTATTTACCGACGAAGATTGTTTATCACCTCAACCGCCGGAGGTCAGAAGGACCGATAAGATGTTAAGTGGCGTGCTCATCGTAGAAAGTGACATTTTACGCACAACTGAAAAGATTAAAGTAAGCAAAGCTCCTGGTCCAGACAAAAGTACCCCAAGGGTCTTAAAAGAAATCAAACATCAAATTTGTCAACCGCTCTCCATCATACTCAATAAATCTTTAACAGCTGGAAAAAGTTCCGTCGGATTGGAAACTTGCAAATGTCACACCAATTTTCAAAAAGGGGGACAAGTCTCATCCAGGAAACTATCGACCAATTAGCCTGACATGTAAGTTAATGGAGACTATCATTCGCGACAATATGGTGAAATTCTTCGAAGAAAATAATATAATAAATAATTCGCAACATGGCTTCCGTAGTAAACGTTCGTGTTTGACTAACTTACTTGATTTTTTTCATTATATTTTTGAGGTGTTTGATGAAAGCAGATCAGTAGATATCATATATCTGGATTTTCAAAAGGCAATTGATAAGGTCCCCCACCAACGATTGCTCAGCAAACTATTGGCGCACGGTATCTCGGGTAACATTCACAATTGGCTTGTGGACTGGCTCTCTGAGCGGAAACAAAGAGTAGTTCTAAACGGTGTTATTTCTAACTGGTTCGACGTCAGATGCGGCGTACCTCAAGGATCAGTGCTTGGCCCCATGCTCTTCTTAATTTATGTTAATGATATCGATGATGGGCTCACTTGCAAAGTATCAAAATTTGCTGATGACACAAAAATTGCTAGTAAAGTAACTGCGACACTGGACGAAGAAGCTTTACAATCAGATCTAGATCGACTTGCACGTTGGGCCAGTCAATGGCAAATGAAATTTAACGTTAACAAATGTAAAGTGTTGCACATCGGAAAAAAATAACAATCGCGTTCGGTACGTAATGAATGGCCAACAACTTTCTGCAGTAAGTAAAGAAAAGGATCTTGGAATCACTATATCAAGCGATTTAAAGCCCGGTCAGCATTGTTCAGAGGTAGTTAAAACTGCAAACAAATTGGTTGGCTTCATCGGACGAGTCTTTAATAATAAATCGGAAAAAAAGTAATATTAAAACTGTATAATTCGTTGGTTCGACCCCGTCTAGAGTAATATGTACAGTTTTGGTCTCCCTATTACAGAAAAGACATAGAAAAGTTGGAACGGGTTCAACGAAGAGTAACAAAGATGATTCCTAGGTTGATAAATTTATCATATGAACAAAGGCTTAAAGAAGTAAATTTATTCAGCCTATCAAAACGAAGAATGCGAGGCAATCTAATAGAAGTGTTTAAAATGTTTAAAGGATTCAGTGATATTAATGCGGAAGAGTACTTTACAATTGATCGATCAATTAGAACAAGAAGAAATCACAATTTGAAGATAAATGGTAAAAGATTATCGTCGCACGAAGCTAAACAGCTCTTCTTCAATCGAGTTGTTAATGTTTGGAACTTTCTACCCTGTGATGTCGTTGATAGTACAACAGTTACGGCCTTCAAGAATAGATTAGACAAGTATTTTGAATCCAACCAGCAACTAAGATATTACTCATTGTCGTAATAACCTTAAGTTCTTTCGAACACTGGTGTCCTTGTCCGCTTTTATCGCCCGGTTAGTGGTAGCAGTAATGGTAGTTCTTTCCTCTTTCCTACATAAATTCCATGCAGTTTTTCCATGCTGCATGGTTCTTTTTCCTTTCCTGCCAGCTTTGGCTGGAGGGATGGGGGGTGGGGAGGAGCCCTCGCCTTTGTTGTCCTTCATCTTCCACCTTTGATTAGATAGTTAGTGTAGCTTGTCACAAACAGCCTCGTAAGGACCAACAGGTCTGCTGTTGTTTGTTCTTCTTTTGTGTATTTTTGTGTTCCTCCTCCTCCTCCTCCTCCTCCTCTTCCTCCTCCTCCTTCCTTCCCTATCTTCTTTCTCTTCCCCTCTTCTTTCCTCACTCCCTTCAGCCTTTCCTTTCATCTCTCTCCCTCCTCCTCCTCTCTCCTCCATTCAAGCCTTATCGCCTTCTATTCCAATTCCATATTTCTTTTACATCGTGTTCTTCCTATCTTTCTTTTTTTGTTTCTTCATCTCCTTCCTTTACTTTCTTCTCAGCTTGCTTTCCTCTTTCCTTTCTCTTTTATTCATTTTCCTGTCATTCTCTCTCTCTCTCTCTCTCTCTCTCTCTCTCTCTCATCACGTGGTTCCCTCTCCATCTTCGTCTCCACTTTTACCTCCACCTCTACGCCTCCTCCATCTATTCTCCCTTTAAAGTCGTATTAGCCTTCCTTCCTCCTGCTGCTCCTTTTCTTCCTCTTCCTCTTCATTCCTCTTTATCCTTCTTTATTTTATTTTATTTTATTTTTTCTTCCTCATATTTTTCTACATCGTTTTGTAAACTTCTCTTCCTTTTCTTCCTCCTTCTCTTCCTCGTCGTCGTCGTCGTCCTCCTCCTCCCCCTCCTCTATCTCCTCCTCCTCCTCCTCCTCCTCCTTCGCCTTTGCTATCCTTCATCTTCCACGTTTGAGTTGATAGTTAGTGTAGCTTGTCACAAACAGCCTCGTAAGGACCAGCAGGTCTGCTGTTGTTTGTTTTTTTGTTTGTGTAGCTTTGTGTTCCACCTGCTCCTCCTCCTCCTTTAGACAACATTGGTAAAGTCAGCTCAAGGAGGGTTTTGGTCACGTGGGGAGCTCATTGCAAACTGACCCTTATTAGCACCCCCCCCTCCCACCTTGCCCTTCTTCCGTCTCACATTCCCCTCCCTCCCTCCTCACCCTCTTCCTCCTCTTGATCTAACTCTCCCTCTCTTTCCCCCCCGCCTGCCCTGCTTTCTTCTCGCCCTTCTCCATACTTTTCTCCCTTCCTCTCACCCTTCTTCCTCCCATTGGTCCTCTCCTTCCTTCCTATTCTTCTCCGCTTCCTACCTGCTTTCCCCGCTCCCTCCTTTTCCCCACCCTTTCCCTTTTGCCCCTCCCTTTCCCCTCTCTTCACCCCTTCCTTTTCCCTTCTCTTCCTCCTTGCTCGCCTTCTGCTGGGTTTTCATCCTCCTCTGCTGATAGTTAACCTGTTTACCTGTTGCTTTGCTTGTGTGTTTAGCCAAGTATCTGCCCGCTGTGTTTTTTTTATCTTTAGTGTTGTGTTTTGTCTTTGTATGTTGCGTATGTTTGTTTTTTGCATGTTATTTTAGATATATTTTCTATAAAATGGTATTTTCTGTTACATGTATGTATTATATTTAATTATATAATATGCATATCTTTGTCTATTTTGTCTATTATACGCCTCCGTGGTCTAGTGGTCAGCGTGCCTGGCTTCTACTCCGCGGGCCCGGGTTCGAATCCCGGCCCGGGCAGTCGGCGTGCAGCTCACCCAGCTGTTCATCCTCACTCTAGGGCTGGTCGATAAATGGGTACCTGGGGAAACCTGGGGAAGGTAAACTGTGGTAACCCGGATGTCACAATGGCCCTGTGTCCCGGGGTAATGGGCTCCCTCCCACCACAGGCTCAAGGGCCAATGTTACGGAGATGAGCACCGAGGCCACGCGCTGCTACAGCGTATGCCCCCAACTTTAGCTACCTTTTATCCATTTACAACCTTTTATTAATCTATTTCATGTACGTCTTGTTATCAATCTCATGTGTACTTCTGTATATGTATCGTGTGCGTCCTTCTGATGTTTCATGTTTCTTTATGTATTTATCGATTAATGTATTTTTAGTTCTGAGCTAAAACTCTTAGGAAGTTACGTACATATATTGAAGTTAGTATTTTTGGTAAGAAACCCATGTGGAGAAAATATGAGAACATAAATATTTACCTACACAGTCTGAGAGGAATTTAAATGAGGGTTTTGGTAAAGAGAGAAGTTAACTTCCCTTATGTATTCCTTGTCGTAAATAGAGAAGAAACGTAATAGAAATTAGTGGGAAAGGATATAATTAGGGGTCTGGAAAAGCGATAGAATGATAGGTTGAAGACTGGGAAATTAATGAATTCAAAAATAAAACCATAGAAGAAAAGTAGTGACTTTTTGGTGACTGAAGAAGCGAGTAAAAGGAGAAAGAAATCTGAAGATAGATTATACTAAAAAAAGTGAAAGAGAAGGGATGAGAAAAAGATAAAAAAATACCTTTGGACTGGAAGTAGATAAATAACAAATATTCTTGGCTGTCATTCGTTACTACAGATACAAATAAAACATATGGAGACCTTGTGGAAAATATGTTAAATGAGAAAGGATTAGATGAAAGGAATAGTAGAAGGTTTGGCCTAAAACGAAAAGAAAGAATCCGTAAAAGAAGGTAATAGTGTTGTATTCAGTTATTACGGAAACCGGCAGATGAAAGGAAAAAAGAAAATGAGAAGAGAGAAAAGTATTTGAGATAAAGGAGGAGCCGAGGATGCCTTGGGTCGCCTCGTGCTCAGGCCATTACAGAGGAGGTGTGGAGGGTGAGAGGCGGCGAGGAGGCGCGGGGAGAATGCGGACGAGGAAGGAAGAGGGAAAGAAGACAGATGGAAGAGAGAGATAGGGAAAAAACGTGAAGGAGAACAAACAGTAAAGAAAAAATATGGAAATAAATGATAAATGTAGTAAGAGGAAAATGGAAGTAATAGGAGAAAGAAAAAAAAAGTAAAAAAGGACTAACAGGAGAAAGAGAGTAAGTAGGGAAGGAAGTAAGAGAAAATGGAAAATTAGTGGAAAAGAAAGTATGAGGAAAATAACGTAATAGGCAACGGAAAGTAAGAGGAAAAGGAACAAAAGGAAAGTGAGAAGAAAAAGGATATAAGAGGAAGATGAAGTAAGAGGAAGAGGATACCAAGAGGAGAAAGTAAGAGTATAGAAAGATTGCCGCCTTCCCCTCAGCACACACACCTGCCTGACATAACGAGGCGCAGGAGGAAGAGGAGGGAGAGGGAGAGAATTAAGAGGCTAAACACCTTTTTTTTTAAAACGCTTGTATTAAACACGAGCATTATACTTTTTTTCATTCTAATTGTGTTTATATCGGACCACTGCATCGGCGGGGAGTTTTTATTATTTTATTTTATTTGATCTTTTAATCCGTCTCTCGACCGAGTTGACGGCCACCATCAATTTTTCTCTTTTCCATCTGTCTATCTTTGTGTTAGGCCTGGTAACGGTGACGGAGGAGGAGGAGGAGGAGGAAGAGAATGGGGATGAGTTTTGATGGTGAATGGTGATGGTGATGTTGGTGAAGTCAGTGTGCGTAAAGTGCCACTTGGGATGAGTGTGGTGAGTGAAAATGGTGGTGATAGTGTGAAATGAAGGTGATGGTGATGTTCGTTTTGAATAAATGTTGGGTGAATATTGCAGCAGTGGTGAGGATGCTGAAAGGAAGATGGTGAGGATAGCCGAGGGGTGTTTACTGAAGAATGTGGCAGTGGTTGCGATAGGGGTGATTAATTATTATTTTTACCTACCTCGGACACTGAAATAGGCTGTTTATTTCCATCACCACAGCTACAACCTTTCCCAACATCATTTTCTTGCCAGTAGCACCTTTTGCTAACTATTCTTTCCCTAACTTATATGTTGGAATTATCGCATTTTCCCCAGTTCATTCATACCTTTTTTTTTTTATACTTCAGCGTTGTTGTAAGATTTTTTCTTTCATTACCACAGACTCACCCATTACAATTTGCATCTCTTCCCCTTACTTGAACGTTCTCATAAGCTTTTCTTCTCACGGTCAAGGTCACGCCCACGACTGACTTGCTCCCCTGACGAACGGTGAAATAGATTAGTCCTCCTCCTCCTCCTCCTCCTCCTCCTCTCCCTACATTCCACTCCCTAAACACACACACACACACACACACACACACACACACACACCGGCTGAATCGCTTCATCACACACAGCAGTATCAGACGTATCCTCTCACTCCGCCTCTTAGCAGATGAAAAGGTAATCGGTTTAAGGTTCCTCTTCCTTGTCCATAATCCCTCAGGTAGTCTCCCCTTCCCTTCCTTTCCTCCTTCCCCTCTTCCTTCTTCTCTAGTGTTATCATCTCGCCCCCCTTCATGTTTTCCGTTCTTCCTATCTTTTTCCCTTCTTTTCTTCCTTTCTTTCTTCCTCCCTTCCCTCCTGGGTTAGTATTTTGTCCTCATTAATTTGGCTCTATTTTCTTCCTTGTTCATGTGTGAATTTCTCTCCTTTCTGCTTTGTTGCGATGTTTTTCTTCCTTCATTCCTTCCTTTGTTTGTTCGTTTATTCGTTTTTTTTCTTCTTTTTTCTCTTCCTTTTCTCCGTCCCTTCCTTTACATATCTAACATTTCTTCACTTTTTACTTAATTTCTTTCCTTCTTCCTCTCCTTCAAGTCTCTCCTTATTTCCTTCGTTCGTTCGTTCGTTCCTTCCTTCCTCTTTCTTCCTGCCTTCTCAATTACTTCCTTCATCATCCCACCTTCCAATATGTGATTTGCACTGATTCCTTTATTATTGCCACAGACTCTCTCTCTCTCTCATCTCGTGTTTTACCCTTATCTTACCTTTTCCCTTATCGTCTTTTCCCTTCAGTCCATTCATACTTTCCTTTCCCTTTCATTTTTCATTAGTTTATTCTTTTCCTCCTATCTTTCTAGTTCCTTCCTTCAATTTCTTCAACCAGTTCTCTTCTTGCCGTCCATCCTATCTTTTTTTTTCTATTATTTTCTGTATTATTTTAGTATTTCCTTCGCCTTCTGCCTATCCTTGCTTTCCTTCCTTCTCGTCTTCTTCCTCCTTTCACCTTCTATCTCCCACTCAGTTCATATATATATATACTATAGTTCATATGTATATATATATATATATATATATATATATATATATATATATATATATATATATATATATATATATATATATATATATATATATATATATATATATATATATATATATATATATATATATATATATATATATATATATATATATATATATATATATATATATATATATATATATATATATATATATATATATATATATATATATATATATATATATATATATATATATATATATATATGTATGTATGTATGTATATATATATATATATATATATATATATATATATATACCAAAGAGGCGATGCTTCTGGCATTTTGCTTCAGCTCGGTGGGACGACCTGAGGATGTACTTTTCCGATTTCCCGTGGAATGATTACTGCTTTCAGGATAAAGACCCCTCTGTGTGTGCCCAGCGCATCGCACAGAGGTGATTGTCTCTGGAATGGAGGCATACATTCCACGTTCTTTCTCTACTCCTCATGCTAAAAAGCCCTGGATTGATCATGCTTGTTCTCATGCTATTGAAGATAGAGAGGCAGCTCACAAAAGCTTCCAGAGCCTTCGAACCCCCGCTAACTTTGACTTTTACATTTCAGCCCGGAATCGTGTCAAATCTATTCTCCGACTTACCAAAACTTCTTTTCTCAATAGAAAATGTCAACACCTTGCTTCTAGTTCTTCCCGTGACTTCTGGCATCTAGCCAAAAATATCTCCTCCAATTTCACTTCTTCCTCTTTCCTTCCTCTCCTTAACCCTGACGGCAGCACTGCCGTCTCATTTGTCTCTAAGGCTGAACTCTTCGCTCAAACTTTCTGTAAGAACTCCACCCTGGACGATTCTGGGCATATTCCTCCTACTCATCCCCCCTCTAACTCCTTTATGCCTGTCATTAAGATTCTTCCTAATGATGTTTTATATGCCTTCTCTGGCCTCAACTCTCAGAAGGCTTATGGACCTGATGGAGTGCCTCCCATTGTCCTTAAAAACTGTGCTTCCGTGCTGACACCCTGCCTGGTCAAACTCTTTAGTCTCTGCCTATCAACATCTACCTTTCCTTCCTGCTGGAAGTTTGCCTTTGTACAGCCTGTGCCTAAGAAGGGTGACCGTTCCAATCCCTCAAACTACCGCTCTATAACTTTACTTTCCTGTCTATCTAAAGTTTTTGAATCAATCATTAACCAGACGATTCAAAAACACCTTTCCACTCCTAACCTTCTATCTGATCGCCAGTATGGGTTCCTAACTGACTCCTGGTCATCCTCTCCTAGCCGTTTCGGTGAAGCCTTTGCTATTGCGCAGGACCCTATCAAAAGCTTTTGATAGGGTCTGGCACAAATCTTTGCTTTCCAAACTACGGTTTCAATCCTTCTCTCTGTACCTTTATCTCCAGTTTCCTTTCTGACCGTTCTATTTCTGCTGTGGTAGACGGTCACTGTTCTTCCCCTAAACTTATTAACAGTGGTGTCCCACAGGGCACTGTCCTATCTCCCACCCTCTTTCTGTTGTTCATTGATGATCTTTCCAAAACGAACTGTCCTATCCATTCTTACGCCGATGACTCCACTCTGCATTACTCAACTTCTTTTAATAGAAGACCCACTCTACAGGAACTTAACGATTCAAGGCTGGAGGCAACAGAACGCTTAGCCTCAGACCTTACTATTATTTTTCATCCCTCACGCTGGTAAACTCTGGAACAATCTTCCTTCATCTGTATTTCCTCCTGCCTACGACTTGAACTCTTTTAAGAGGAGGGTATCAGGACACCTCTCCTCCCGAAAGTGACCTCTCTTTTTTTGGACACCCCTTTGACCTCTATCCAGGAGCACTTAGTAGCGGTCTTTTTTATATTTTTCTTTGCGCGCTTGAACTGTTTCCTTAATTAAAAAAAAAAAAACATAATTCGTCCTCTTCAGTTCGTCCTTCCTTCCTTCCTAATCCTTACCACCTACCTTCCTTCCTTCCTTCCTTCCTCCCCCATACCACCCACCTTCCTTCCTTCCCTTTCTCTTTCTTTTTCCCTTCTTCGGTTCAGCCCAATCCTGGCGTATAGATGAAAGGAAGAAAAATAAGAAAGCATGGATGAATGGAAGGGATTATTGAGTAAGGAAAAAAATTAGGGAAGGAAAAGAAGATCAAGAAAAATAATAGGAGGAAAGAAGTTTAGGTCGTGCGTGTGTGGGCGTGACAAGGGCGTGGGGTGCCAGGCTGTTGTGCTGCTCCCCCTCGGCGCTGGTCAGGGGCGTGGCGAGGCCTGACAGACAGACGTGAAGCTCTTAAATGAAAGGTTTTGCCCGCTACCTCGTCTCAAATTGTGACCTCGATCTGTCTTACTTCATGTCCGCGTTTGTTTTTCTTTATTTTCTTTTCGCTACATTTTTTTTTTTTTCGTTTTTCGTTTTCTATTTCCTTCATTTTTCTACTTTTTTTTATTTCGTCTGAATTGCTTCATTTTTTCTATTTATTTCATCGTCAGTTTATTCCCCCTCCTTCCCTCTCCGCTCCCCCTTCCTCCCATTCGTCTGGTAGCCTCCCAGGAAGGTCCATCATAGTCCAGGAGCCAAGGGGTGTTTGCATCCATTTTATGTCATTTGACAATAAGATGATTCTTGAAGCTCCACCCTTGACAGCATACAGGGCATGTGGGATCATTCTCACGTCGGCCTCTTCAATTCTGTGATTTAGTTCAGTGAACGAGCAAGGAGATGTAAAAATAGTCCAATTGACCTGAATGATATGTCACCTGGAACACCATTACCAGTCACCATGGAATCATTCTGGGCTTCATCTATGAACAAAGCAAAACTCCAAGGGTTAATTCGGGAGCACATTTTGGAGAACCCAATGCAAACAGCAGACATAGTGGTGAGTGCATTTGGACTTAGTGAAACCAAACCATGCAGAGGTGTTTTTAATGATATCAGCATCCAACTGCCTGAACTAAATCACAGAATTGAAGAGGCCGACGTGAGAATGATCCCACATGCCCTGCATGCTGTCAAGGGTGGAGCTTCAAGAATCATTTTATTGTCAAATGACACAGATGTCCTGGTACTTGGACTTCATTACTGGAATCTCTTGAGAGGTTATGGCCTCAAGGAACTGTGGATAAGAGCAGGTGTGGGAAATGCAACCAGACACATACCACTGCATACCTTGGCAGAGAAGATGGACCCTGAGATCCGCAAAGTCATACTACCACTCCATCACCTTACTGGTTGTGATTCATCAAGCAAATTTGGAACTAAATCTTCTGGTTTGAAAGCAAAGCCTGCTCAATATCTCTGTGAATTTGGGAAGGATCCAACCAATATTGACTTTGCGGCAGTTGAAGAGTATCTTGTGAACGTCTTCAAATCTGGAACACCATGTAAATCAATGGACCAGCTGAGGCATCATCTCTACCATCACAGCAAGAAGACCATATTAGACCTTCCTCCAACTAGTCGCTCAGTTAAAGGACACATACTTCGAGCATTCTATGGGACATACTTGCAGTTACACTGCCTTGACAATGCAGAACTAAACCCGTGCGAGTTTGGCTTCTATCAGGATTACTGTGCTCTGCTGCCCGAGAGAATGCAGTTATTGCTTCCAAATGATTTTCCACTCCATGCAAATGTTCTGCCTGTGCTACCCAGCGCTGTCCTTGCAGACAAAATCAAATTACATGTTGCCCCTACTGCAGCTGCCAGTCAAACAACACAGGCTGTAGAAATCCGGTATCATAGAATCGTTTCACTAGTAAATAGGTTTCATGCATGCAACTGATATTCTTCTAAAATGTTGGTGTAAAGGTTGATGGAAAATGATTTTTGTACCCTTCTTATCATATCTGTTAAGTTAAATGATGTTCCTGTGCATTGCCGTATGTCTGTCTTTTGCATGTATGTAATTGGCAAAAGTTGCTGATTTTCGCTATTTTCAACTCAACCTCAAAGGACTACTATTTGTGTTAGAGACTTCAATTCTTTTTCTAAAATTACCTAATATTGTATGGTATTCAGATGTGCATTCAAATAAACAGTTATAACATCATGAGTTTTTTTGTTGGCCTTCAAATGAAAGAAAGTCTTAATTTCAAGCATAAGTAAAATTACGTCACACTTTGACCTCTGGTGACCTTGACTTTCATCTGATGACCTTGAACTTGTTTTCATGTTGTAGATAACTAAACTAGCTTCAATTTAAGCACCAACACAAAACCATAGGTTAATTGTGTGCAATGTTGTGTTAATTTTAACTTCCCGTACCCCTAACTTTTGGAGCGATTTTGCATCAGAGCATTTCTAACAAACTAGCGAATATCTCCATTACTGCCGGGTTTCACAACAAACACCCTCGCTAAAAATGTGTCCAAGGTGGTCCACTATCAAAATCAGGTGGGTAATTTTGTGGACATAAAATGGATGCAAACACCCCTTGGCTCCAGGACTATCAGGTAAAGCCGCCTCCCCACGCTCCCTTGATCTCCACATTTGTTCTCCACACTGTTAGCGGATTTAGTCTCCTTGCTGGTCTCCACTCATCTCCAAGGGTCTTAATACCTCCACTCTACATATACTTGTAAGCAGCGTCCTTGTATCCTCCACCTCTCAAGCTCCACTAATTTACTATCTTATAATGTTCCTTAATTTTAGCTTATCTTTACAGCGTCTTTGTATTCTCCACCTCACAACTCCCCTAAATATCCATCTCTTACCTTGCCTTACCTTACCTTACATTACCTTACCTTTTCTTACCCTATTTTACCTTCCTTACCTATTTCCACTCGTCATTCTTCACTAACCTTTTTTTCTCGCATCCTCCTCCTCCACCTGCCTGTCCTCACCTACCTCTGCCTCCCTCTTCTTGCTTCCTCCCGTCTTTTTCCTCCTCCTGCTATCTCCACTGCCCACTTTTCTTTTATCTGTCTTCTGTTTACTTTCCCTTCTTTTTTCCTTCATCAGTTTCCTTCTACCATTATCCTTCTACCACACTCAATTCTTCCCTTGCTACCACCCTCAACCATCCAGCCTCCTCCTCCTCCTCCTCCTCCATCAATATCCACCAAACAGAACTTCATCCCTCCACCATTTACACCACTATGTTACTGATTACGTACCTGTCTTTCAGAATCTTAGTCCAACCAGTACCCTTCTGCTAGTCTCCTATTACCCTCATCATCATCATCATCACCCTCTTATCCACTCCCCCGGGGTCAGGGTACACACTATTACTGCGGAATAATCCACAAGACCCAAACTATTATCGGACTCGCCCTTTTAGCTCGGCGCGCGCGCGTGTGTGTGTGTGTGTGTGTTGCTGCCGCCACGACCCACCAGTTGATTTGTACGTACAATGAAAGTGTATGTTGTGTTAATTCGAGAGAGAGAGAGAGAGAGAGAGAGAGAGAGAGAGAGAGAGAGAGAGAGAGAGAGAGAGAGAGAGAGAGAGAGAGAGCTGTGCCGCTGCAGTCAATACAACGTTTAATTAATGTTATATATAATGTAAACACACACACACACACACACACACACACACACACACACACACACACACACACACACACACACACACACACACTAACTACCACATCCTTATTGTCCTATTAACGCCATTCCATCCGTCTCGAGGTGCAGGTGTTTAATTAGACAGGTGTACAGGCTCGAGTACGAACAGATAAAGCCCCTGTCACACTGAATTTACGACCTAACAACGACAATCGGCGACCTGCGATTCGTGGGAGGTCGCACATGGTCGCGCATGCGAGCGTCATGTGTCTCCGTCCGCCGTATGACCGATAAGGTCGGCTGCAGGTTTTTGGTGCTGCACCAAAATGTGACTGACGCACCGAACAGCAGATAATTTACATGATAAAATCTACAGCCTATGACGGTTCTGCAGCATCCTTTGGAAACAGTTGAAATGACATGTAAAAGAAAGTTGAGTCAGTTTAAGCTGGTACAAGAGAAAAAGCTGGCAATGGGCACCTCTAGAGGAAGTGAGTCGACAGAGGAAAGAGACCGAAGGAAAGCTGATGAAAGAGAAGGAAAAGGACGCTGCAAAAAAGATGAAATATTTGAACAGACACAAGCTAGAACGAAACATGTCAAGCTTCATATGCTGCGGTTTCATTAGATATACATGACAGTTACGAGAAAGGAGTAGAAATGTCAAACGGGTGAATGTATAGGAAGATAGCGTGAAAGAGAGCGGGAGAGTAACCGTAAGGATATATAGATATAATGACAAATAAATATAATGTGAGATAAGTAGATGAATTTTTAATAGGAGGAAAAGAAGAAAAAGGTCAGTAGATATTGACTGAAGAAAATACTTACCTATACACACAGCTGAAAGATAAACGATTATGAACATGACGTAGAATCACTTGCATCGTTTGTGGCTTTAAAAAAATAAAGGAAGGAAAAAAGCTGTCACTAATTAAAGGAAGGATAAAGGTAAGAGTAAAAGTAAAAGCTAAAAAAAGTAATATTAAAGCAAAAAGTAAAACAATAAAAATTGAAATAAGTTAAAAAAAATTGGAAGAGACTTTGTTACTGTAGATAGAAAAGAAAAAGTAAAAAAGTGATAAAGGAAGAAAAAACCCTCACTATAAAAATCAAAGAAAGAGAAGCTAACCAGCCAGCGGTGGCCTTTGTCCCGCGATGCTGCAGCCCAAGAAAGGAATTTGTGTTGCTTAATTGAATTAGTGGCCGACCCTGCTACCCCTCCTGCTCCTCCTCTTCCTCTACCTCCTCCTCCTCCTCCTGCTCTTTTTTTCTTTCTTTTCTTCCCTCACTACCACCCTCCACATCCCTTTTGTTCTTCTCTGCTCTTACATCCCCTTCACTCCAGCTCACCTCCCCTTCCACCACGCTCTCTATCACTCTTCTCGCTTTTTCCTCTCACTAACCGTCTCCACCTCCCTTCCTCTGTTCGTATTCCCTCCACTTTACCACCCTTCCCCACACGTCCTCTTCCCCCATTCCTCCTCCTTCTCCTATCGCTGTCTCCTCACACCTTCCTGCCCCTCCCCTCCAACCAGTGATGTCCACCCCCCACAGCCCCCTATTACCAGTCTCCAACCATTTCCACTCACAACACCCCTCCTACGCCCTCTTCTCTCTCCCCCCATAACGGACCTCGTGACAGTCTCGTTAGATCCAGGTTGAGTTATCGGTGGATTTTTACCTCTGAGTTTTCTGTTTTGTTTGTTTATTTATTTTCGTTTTTTTTTTTAAGTATGACTGATATTTTTTTTCTTTTTTTCTGTGACTTGGCTTATGTGCTATTTCCTCTCTGTTTTGTTCTTGTGCTCTGTGACTGTCTTGTTTGTTTGTTGCCTAATTCAGTTTTTTGCAAGATAGATTGTCGCTTCTTCTTCCTGGTGAAGTTGTTTATGTTGTTGTTTCGTGTGCAGCATTTCTCACACTTACAGGTCTGTTAATAATCACTCATCAATTTTCATCATATTTACTTAAATTTGGGAAGAACAGGTTGTCCCTAATTTTCCAAACATTTATTACACAGTTAGCACACAGAGTCGATCTTGAATGGTTTCGAACAAAGTTACGGTAAATAAAACATATTGTTCGCAATATCCTGTTTTATGTAAAGGAAATAATACATATTTGTAATGTAAAGAAAACGCAACTGATAGTAAAGACTGTAAAGATAAAATTATTGGGAACATAACACAAGTAATCCACGAGTCCGGTAGGGCCATGCAAGGCCACAACAAAAAAATCAGGCACAGTCATTGTGATATAACACAAACAACTCTTACAATGACATATCAGTTGACTGTGTAGGACTTGAGTGTTGCCGAGCACGGGTGTGGTGCTGTCCACGTTCACGAATCCTCCAACATTGTGATGTATATCAGCTGACTGTGTAGGACTTGAGTGTTGCCGAGCACGGGTGTGGTGCTGTCCACGTTCACGAATCCTCCAACATTGTGATGTAACACAAACATATCAGCTGACTGTGTAGGACTTGAGTGTTGCCGAGCACGAGTGTGGTGCTGTTCACGTTCACGAATCCTCCAACATTGTGATGTAACACAAACATATCAGCTGACGGTGTAGGACTTGAGTGTTGCCGAGCACGGGTGTGGTTCTGTACTCATTCACGAATCCTCCAACATTGAACTTTTTTCTTCATCTCGTTTGAGTCACATTCCGTTAATTGTGATCCGCGGTCTTTCCGGGCCTGCCTTGACGTGCTCAGCTTTCCTTGGCGGCGCCGTGATCCGAGTCGTCTGTGTCCTGACCTTTGCCCTTGGCCTTGGCCGTGGTGGTAAGTGGCTTTCGCTGCGGACATAACTCCTTCCTCAGCTCGACCACGTCCCCGGTGCCCCGTGACGGTGCCGCGGCTCTCGGCGTCCCCTTCTTTGGGTGATCCACCCGCACGTCGCGGCGGCCCTCCACCGCGGCGGTGTTTTGTACATTTCTGGCGCAACAAGATAACTTGTCCGCATCAGTGTCTCTACAGCAAGTTTTCCAACATGAGACGTTTTCTGGTGGGTCAACAGCCACCAACTCCATATATATATATATATATATATATATATATATATATATATATATATATATATATATATATATATATATATATATATATATATATATATATATATATATATATATATATATATATATATATATATATTTCAGCAAGGAGTCAGTTGAAGGGCATAAAAGAGGAAACAATAATGAAAAAAGCCTGCTATTCACTGCTCCTAAAAAGTTAGAGGAGTGGCCGAAACATAGGTCAATTTCGGGAGGAGGTGTTCTGATATCCTCCTCTTGAAAGAGTTCAAGTCGTAGGCAGAAAGAAATACAGATGAAGGAAGATTGTTCCAGAGTTTACCAGCGTGAGGGATGAAAGAGTGAAGATGCTGGTTAACTCCTGCGTAAGGGATTTGGACAGTAAAGGGATGAGCTTGAGTAGAAAATCGTGTGTGGCGAGGCCCCGGGAGGGGGGAGGCATGCAGTTAAGGCGCTGGTACACTAGCACATTTTCCGTCAATATTTTTCATCAACTTCCTCAAAACTGACAACTTCTTTTTAAGGCGCTGTTACACTAGCTCATTTTCCGTCAATATTTTTCATCAACTTCCGTCTGCACTTCGTTTGCACTGCTTCCGTCACATGTAAACAAAACACCATGGCCCCGACACACAGACAAGCTATCGCCGCTATCAGCGTGATTAGGTGTTTAATGAAGCTGAGACGAGCCAAACAAGCCAGAAGACGAGAGTGATGGGAGAGTGGTTGGCACGTCGCGAAAAAGAAAGTGTTTACTTTCGACTCTTGAGGGAGCTGAGATTTGAGGACCACAAGGCAATGAGGAACTGGATCAGGGTCGACAAGGACCAGTACAACAAACTTTTGGAGCCCTTATTCATATATAAATCATCTCTGTGGTTCCAGAGACACTATGGTTTCTTATGCTCTCAATAAGCAATTCTTCTGAGAGTCTTGTCCACTGAGGGTGAGCCATTATTTATTGCAAGGTCTTCAAAGCGAGAGAAACACACGGAGTGTATCACATGTAAACAAGTTCTCGTCACACTAGACACTGTAGGCTTTTATGACACTATATTACAGAATGTAACTACATGTGTAATTGCTTTATTGAATATTTTTACCTATATTAAACAGTTGAATTGCTTCTCATGAAAAACAGTGGTTTAATTTGAATATTTCCCATCATCCACTATGGATTCTGATTTCATTAAAAAAAGTTGTTGACAACTTTCCATTTGAAGACACAAAGGAACACAAAGCAACACAAAGGAAGAACAAACAACAGCAGACCTGCTGGGCCTTACGAGGCTGTTTGTGACAAGCTACACTAACTATCTAATCAAAGGTGGAAGATGAAGGGCAGCAAAGGCGAAGGCCCCTCCCCACCATTCCATCCCTCCAGCCAAAGCTGGCAGGAAAGGAAAAAGAACCATGCAGCATGGAAAAACTGCATGGAAATTGTGTAGGAAAGAGGAAAGAACTACCATTACTGCTACCACTAAGCGGGCGATAAAAGCGAACAAGGACACCAGTATTCGAAAGAACTTAACGTATTACGACAATGAGTAATATCTTAGTTGCTGGTTGGATTCAAAACACTTGTCTAATCTATTCTTGAAGGCCGTAACTGTTGCACTATCAACGACATCACAAGGTAGAGAGTTCCAAACATTAACAACTCGATTGAAGAAGAAGTGTTTAGCTTCGTGCGACGAGAATCTTTTACCACTTATCTTCAAATTGTGATTTCTTCTTGTTCTATTTGATCGATCAATTGTAAAGTAATCTTCCGCATTAATATCACTGAATCCTTTAAACATTTTAAACACTTTTATTAGATCGCCTCGCATTCTTCATTTTGATAGGCTGAATAAATTTACTTCTTTAAGCCTTTGTTCACATGACAAATTTCTCAACCTTGGAATCATCTTTGTTACTCTTCGTTGGACCCGTTCCAACTTTTCTATGTCCTTTCTGTAGTAGGGAGACCAAAACTGTACACAGTACTCTAGACGGAGTCGAACCAACGAATTATACAGTTTTAATATTACTTTTTTCCGATTTATTATTAAAGACTCGTCCGATGAAGCCAAACAATTTGTTTTCAGTTTTAACTACCGCTGAACAATGCTGACCGGGCATTAAATCGCTTGATATAGTGATTCCAAGATCCTTTACTTTACTTACTGCAGAAAGTTGTTGGCCATTCATTACGTATCGAACGCAATTGTTATTTTTTCCGATGTGCAACACTTTACATTTGTCAACGTTAAATTTCATTTGCCATTGATTGGCCCAACGTGCAAGTCGATCTAGATCTGATTGTAAAGCTTCTGCGTCGAGTGTCGCAGTTACTTTACTAGCAATTTTTGTGTCATCAGCAAATTTTGATACTTTCCAAGTGAGCCCATCATCGATATCATTAACATAAATTAAGAAGAGCATGGGGCCAAGCACTCATCCTTGAGGTACGCCGCTTTTGACATCGAGCCGGTTAGATGTAACACCGTTTAGAACTACTCTCTGTTTCCGCTCAGAGAGCCAGTCCGCAGAGACAGATCCTCTCTTTATCCACACCACACTACATTCACACAACATATACACCTTTTCCCAAAATTAAAATTTCAAAATGGCGCACATACACCAAGCCTCGGAGTCCCCGCCTGGGGACAAATTCCCCCAGGGAGGACTCCCCTTCTGGCTGCCGACCCGAGAGGTGTCTTGATAACTCCTCGAACCTCTTTCTTCTCAATTTCTGCAACATTCGCGGTCTTCGCTCTAATTTTCATTCTGTGGAACATCATCTCTCCTCCTCTAAACCTCACCTTCTCTTCCTTACCGAAACACAGGTTTCTGAGGCTACTGACAGCAATCTCTACTCTGTTCCCTCCTACTATCTCTATCCTAAATTTCAATCCAAAGCTGGATGTTGCGCCTACGTGCACGACGACATCACTTGCTCTCGTGCCCACGACCTTGACTCTTCTGAATTTTCCACCAGCTGGTTAAGACTTCACTGTCATTCTATTACTAAATACATCTGTGCTGTTTATCTCTCACCTAACTCTACCAACTATGTAAAATTCTTTGACTATTTGAATTCTAAAGTGGAGCACATCTTGACCCACTCTCCCTTCGCTGAAATCTCCATCCTAGGAGATTTCAATGTTCACCACCAGCTTTGGCTTTCATCCTCTTTCACTGACCATCCTGGTGAACAAGCCTACAACTTTGCTATCCTCAACGACCTAGAGCAGTTGGTCCAGCACCCTACACGTATTCCTGACCGTCTTGGAGATCGGCCCAACATTCTAGACCTCTTCCTTACCTCAAACCCTTCTGCTTATTCTGTCAAACTGTTCTCTCCGTTGGGCTCCTCCGATCACAATCTTATTTCTGCATCCTGTCCTATCGCTCCTGTACACCCTCTGGACCCACCGAAGAGGCGATGCTTCTGGCATTTTGCTTCAGCTCGGTGGGACGACCTGAGGATGTACTTTTCCGATTTCCCGTGGAATGATTATTGCTTCCAGGATAGAGACCCCTCTATCACCAGAGGTGATTGTCTTTGGAATGGAGGCATACATTCCTCGTTCTTTCTCTACTCCTCACGCAAAAAAGCCTTGGTTTAATCACGCTTGTTCTCGTGCTGTCAATGATAGAGAGGTAGCTCACAAAAGGTACCAGAGCCTTCAAACTAATGCTAATTATGAACTTTACATTTCTGCCCGAAATCGTGCCAAATCTATTCTCCGACTAACCAAAAATTCTTTAATTAATATAAAATGTCAAAACCTTGATGTATCTAACTATACCCGTGACTTCTGGCATATAGACAAAAACATATCCTCAAACTTCACTTCTTCATCTTTCCTCCACTCTCAGTCCTGACGGCAACACTGCCGTCTCATCTATCTCTAAGGCTGAACTCTTCTCTCAAACTTTTCTAAAATCTCCACTCTGGACGATTCTGGGCATATTCCTCCTACTCATCCCCCCTCTGACTCCTTTATGCCTGTTATACAGATTCTTCAAAATGATGTTTTCTATGCCCTCTCTGGCCTCAATCCTCAGAAGGCTTATGGACCTGATGGAGTGCCTCCTATTGTCCTTAAAAACTGTGCCTCCGTGCTGTCACCCTGCCTGGTCAAACTCTTTCGCCTCTGCCTGTCAACATCTACCTTTCCTTCTTGCTGGAAGTATGCCTTCATACAGCCTATACCTAAGAAGGGTGACCGCTCCAATCCCTCAAACTACCGTCCTATTGCTTTACTTTCTTGTCTATCTAAAGCTTTTGAATCAATCCTTAACCGGAAGATTCAAAAGCACCTTTCCACTTCTGACCTTCTATCTGATCGCCAGTATGGGTTCCGCAAGGGGCGTTCTACTGGTGATCTCCTAGCCTTCTTAACTGACTCTTGGTCATCCTCTCTTAGCCGTTTCGGTGAAACTTTTGCTATTGCGCTGGACATATCAAAAGCTTTTGATAGGGTCTGGCACAAATCTTTGCTTTCAAAACTACCCTCCTACGGTTTCTATCCTTCTCTCTGTACCTTTATCTCCAGTTTCCTTTCTGACCGTTCTATTTCTGCCGTGGTAGACGGTCACTGTTCTTCTCCTAAATCTATTAACATTGGTGTCCCACAGGGTTCTGTCCTATCTCCCACTCTTTTTCTGTTGTTCATTGATGATCTTCTTTCCAAAACGAACTGTCCTATCCATTCCTACGCCGATGATTCCACTCTGCATTATTCAACTTCTTTTAATAGAAGACCCACCCTTCAGGAACTTAACGACTCAAGGCTGGAGACTGCAGAACGCTTAGCCTCAGACCTTACTATTATTTCCGATTGGGGCAAGAAGAACCTGGTGTCCTTCAACGCCTCAAAACACAGTTTCTCCACCTATCCACTCGACACAATCTTCCAAACAACTATCCCTATTCTTTGACAACACCCAGCTATCACCTTCCTCAACACTAAACATTCTCGGTCCATCCTTAACTCAATATCTCAACTGAAACTTCATATCTCATCTCTTACTAAATCAGCTTCCTCGAGGCTGGGCGTTTTGTACCGTCTCCGCCAGTTCTTCTCCCCTGCACAGTTGCTGTCCATACAGGGGCCCTCTCCGCCCTCGAATGGAGTATGCATATCATATTTAGGGGGACTCCACACACACAGTTTTGCTAGACAGATTGGAGTCAAAGGCTCTTCGTCTCATCAGCTCTCCTCCTCATACTGATAGTCTTCTACCTCTTAAATTCCGCCGCAATGTTGCCTCTCTTTCTATCTTCTATCGATATTTCCACGCTGACTGCTCTTCTGAACTTGCTAACTGCATGCCTCCCCCCCTCCCGCGGCCCCGCTGCACTCGACTTTCTACTCATGCTCATCCCTATACTGTCCAAAACCCTTATGCAAGAGTTAACCAGCATCTTCACTCTTTCATCCCTCACGCTGGTAAACTCTGGAACAATCTTCCTTCATCTGTATTTCCTCCTGCCTACGACTTAAACTCTTTCAAGAGGAGGGTATCAGGACACCTCTCCTCCCGAAACTGACCTATCTTTCGGCCACCTCTTTGGATTATTTTTAGGAGCAGTGAGTAGCGGGCTTTTTTTTTTATTAATGTTTGCTTTTTGTGTGCCCTTGAACTGTCTCCTTTGCTGTAAAAAAAAAAAAAAAAAAAAAAATTGTGAATGTTACACGAGATACCGTGCGCCAGTAGTTTGCTGAACAATCGTTGGTGGGGGACCTTATCAAATGCCTTTTGAAAATCCAGATATATGATATCTACTGATCTGCTTTCATCGAACACCTCAAAAATGTAGTGAAAAAAATCAAGTAAGTTAGTTAAACACGAACGTTTACTACGGAAGCCATGTTGCGATTTTTTTATTATATTATTTTCTTCGAAGAATTTCACCATATTGTCGCGAATGATAGTCTCCATTAACTTACAAACAATCGATGTCAGGCTAATTGGTCGATAGTTTCCTGGATGAGACTTGTCCCCTTTTTTGAGAATTGGCGTGACATTTGCAAGTTTCCAATCCGACGAAACTTTTCCAGCTGTTAAAGATTTATTGAATATGATGGAGAGCGGTTGACAAATTTGATGTTTGATTTCTTTTAAGACCCTAGGGGTAATTTAGTCTGGACCAGGAGCTTTGCTTACTTTAATCTTATCACTTGTGCGTAAAATGTCACTTTCTACGATGAGCACGCCACTTAACATCTTTTCGGCCCTTCTAACCTCCGGCGGTTGAGGTGATAAACAATCTTCGTCGGTAAATACGGATGCGAAAAAGTTATTTAGGATTGTAGCCATTTAATTTTCATCGTTCGTGTGGTTACCATTTTCATTTGCAAGCGGTCCGATACCACAAGTGAGTGACTTTTTATTATTTACATAGCTAAAAAATTATTTAGGATTAGATTTACTTGTTTCCGCTATGTATTCTTCAAGATTTTTCTTGCTTCGTTTTATTAATTTCTTGGTTTCGCGGCGAATTCTGTCCAACTCTAGTTTGTCGGCCTCGCTCTGAGTTGATATGTATCTACTGTATACGCATTTTTTAAGAGATAGGCTATTTTGAATTTCGTTATTCCATCATTTGGGTTTCTCTTAGAAGCTGAACGTCTGTTACGATAGGGTACGCATATGCTTATGGCATTGTTCAATATTGTGGTGAAGGCCCCCCAAGATTTATCAATATCTGTTTCCGCCGTGATTTCAGTCCAGTCAGAATTATTTAGAATTGATCGGAGTCTTACGAAATTCGCTCTGATAATCAGGCACCTTTTCTTTACTAGGAGTTACTTTTTTATTTATTTTTAATTTCAATGAAGACCGTGTCTACATTGGTTATAATATCTGTTTTCACGGATACTGGATGGAGAGAGTTGTGGATATAAAAGATAACGCTTCCACCCTGTCTGTTCTCTTTTTCATGACTAAAGATGGTATAACCCGGTAATCTATATTCCGCAATGAAATCTCTATTTGAAGTGTCTATCCAAGATTCTGTGACTCCGATGATGTGATAATGATTTGTAGCTGCGAGGACTTCTAAGTCTAAAAATTTGTTACGTAGGCTACGAGCGTTTACATAGCAAGCTTTAATGTGATTCGAGTCGGGAGTTTTGCGGGTTGAGTGCACCCTTACGGTGGAGCTGCTGGTGTTCTCGCCTCCGCGTTTTTTTGGCTTTCGAAGAGCCACTTGGTCACAGAGCAGCCTCCCGAAACGGGCTGCTCCAACAGGGTTGTGAATGCCATTAGGAAGGAACAAGTCTGAATCGTAGTGAAAATTGTTCCACAAGTTAGCGAACTGGACGTTTTCTTGTGAGCAAAGGGACTGAAGTCTGTTGTTTGTGCTGAAGGCCTTACTGTAAAGGCTAGATTCGGCACCGACCCTCGGGAGGATTCCTGAGATTATGATATTACTGGCATCCGTTCTACGTTTATACTGCCTGATCATGCGGCGGTATTTCTCAAGCAGTTCCTCAGAACGGGTTGTCTTTACGTCATTCGTCCCCGCATGAATGGCAAAGAGGGTGTTTCGGTCGGCATTTCTCGTGACATCATCGCACGCTCCGGTGATGTCGTCCAGTCTGGCACCTGGATAGCAGTAACGTTTTCTGCGGCCGTTTGATGAATAACCACAGAACTCAACCAGCTGGCCACGCACCATGGAGTCCCCAACTAGGCGAGTCTCGAACTCATCCTCCATGGTTATGTTCGTCTGACTCAAGACGTCGGATTAGGAAGCCGTAACATGCAAACAACGACGGAAATCGTAGACATCGACGGAAAATGTGCTAGTGTAACAGCGCCTTTAGCAAGTTTAGAAGAGCAGTCAGCGTGAACATTTCGATAGAAGATAGAAAGAGGCAAATTGGCGGCGGAATTTAAGAGGTAGAAGACTATCAATAAGAGGAGGAGAGCTGATGAAACGAAGAGCCTTAGTAAACTATCTTGACCAAGTAAATTATTCATACAGTACATCATAAAATAGGGATGTGCTATAGAATGATAACCTGATGTGTTAGCAAAAAATGGATGCCATATTTAACATCAGCACCTCAAAATTACCTAAAAAAAGCAACCACAAATCCTGAGTCAGCAAAAAGTGTGTTGACCACTGATATAATCAATAAATGACAGCATCTCTCTCTCTCTCTCTCTCTCTCTCTCTCTCTCTCTCTCTCTCTCTCTCTCTCTCTCTCTCTCTCTCTCTCTCACACACACACACATCATCACTATCAACCTGTAACATTCCCTGCAGAAGTCCTAGGCAGCTCTCCATACCTCTCTGGGCACTTCGCAGTTTCCATTCCAAAAGCCGTGAAAGTCTATCCTCTGTGTCTCAGGCCCATAGGTCGTGACAAGAACAACACACTGCTGATTATGTTTTGCTTCAAGCACATTGGTAGAGAGCCTCTCGATATATTATATTGTTTTAAAACCTCCAGCCTTATGTGTATATTGATTTCCTGTTCGAAGAAAGGGAGTCATCGCGAGTGGCCCAAGGCTGTCCTAAAGACCATCACAAATGAACTCCGGGAGGCAGCATGAGCCGAGCAAGTCATCCTTTGCCAGTGTTTTTTTGTGTTTAAATTCTTTTCTGAATGTTCTGTGATGGTTTGGATGAGCCTCCCCCCCCATGATGATGTTGGTGTTGAGGCTTTAAGGTGAATGATGTCCTTTTCTTATAATATTTTTTTCATTTTATTTTATATAATTATATTGTTGTTATTTATTTATTTATTGAACTTAATTTACTTTAATCAAATTTTTCTTTTGCTTGGTGTTTTCTTATTCTTTTCATTAATTTCTTTTTTTATCTAATTTTCTCGGTGTTCTTTTAATATCATCCTTTTTTTATGTTCCTTGGTCTGGATGAGCCTCTTTCACCCCAGAAAAGACTCACCCATGATTTTGGATGTTAGTCAGGGCCGAAAGGTGGATGATTTTTCTATATATTTCTTTTTATCGATGTGATTCCATATTATCATTTTTTTTTGGTGTTCTTTATCTATATTTTCCTTCTTTTATTCTTTTTCTAAGTTTCACCTTTACTCTGGTGTTGTTTTTGTTCTGTCCTCTTTCCTTGGTGTTCTCTCGTATCGCTTTTTCTTGGTGCTGTGTGCGGGTACTCCTGAGTCTCCTTCACCCCAGAAAAGACCCACTCGTACCAACACACAACACCACACGCCTTAATGCTAGAGTTGTTTGCCTTTTTGCCTGTGATTTTTTTGTTCATTATTGTAGTTGATGAGATGACACGGTAGTTTCCTTTATCGATGTTGTGGTTCTGTATAATCATTTTTTGGTGGTATTTTTGTATATCTTCCTTCTTCTTTCATTCTCTTTCTTTGTGATTACTTTTTTGGTATTGTTTCTGTTTTATCGTCTTTTTCTTGTTGTTCTCTTCAATCGCCTTTTCTTGGTGCTGTGTACGGG
This sequence comes from Eriocheir sinensis, assembly GCF_024679095.1. Lineage (NCBI taxonomy): Eukaryota > Metazoa > Arthropoda > Malacostraca > Decapoda > Varunidae > Eriocheir > Eriocheir sinensis. The sequence goes on from NW_026112283.1 coordinate 119,553, forward strand.
TTCTCCTGAGTCTCCTTCACCCCAGAAAAGACTCACTCGTCCCAGCATACAACACCAAACGCCTTCTTATTGTATTCTTTTCTATATCATTCTTATTCCTGGTGTTGTTTCTGTTCTATCCTCATTTCTTGTTGTTCTCTTCTATTGACTTTTCTTGGTGCTGTGTGCTGGTACGGGTAAGTCTCTTTCACCCCAGAAAAGACCCACCCATACCAACACACAACACCACACGCCTTAATGCTAGATTTTTTGTGGCTTTTTGTCGCTTTGTGATTTTTTTGTTCATTTTTTAGTTGATGAGATGACACGATAGTTTCCTTTTATCGATGTTGTGGTTCTGTATTATCGTTTTGGTGGTCTTTTTCTATATCTTCCTTCTTCTTTTATTCTCTTTCTGTATGATTACTTTTCCGGTATTGTTTCTATTTTATCCTCTTTCTTTGTGTTCTCTTGTATCGCCTTTTCTTGGTGCTGTGTGCTGGTACGGGCAAGTCTCCTTCACCCCAGAAAAGACTAACTCATACCAACACACAACACCACACGCCTTCATGCTAGATTTTTGTCTTCTCTGATTTTTTCTGGTGTTTTTGTAGAGATGACACGATTGCCTTCAGTTATTTCCTTCTACAACGTATAATGAACGTGTCATTACCTTGGTCGTCTGGTTATTGAGATGGTCAGAACTGTCTTGCTGGCCCCGCCCCCCGCCCCTGGACCCTCGGGATCTCCAGCACCGCCATGAACGACTCGGGGGAGCCGAGGCGCTCTGCCGGGACTCCTGGGCCCTGCGACGCTCGCCAGGAAGACCTTGGGCCCCCTGACGCTCCCCAGCCCGCCGAGGCGAGGAGGGTTGGAGCAAGACTTGCCTCTTAAAACCACCAGACGGGAATATTAAGTTAATCGAAAATACCGTGAAGGCGCCGATCACGGAGTTTGTCGGATCCGGGATGGCAGAACGAAGGGCCGAAGGAGCGTGACAGATCATCCTGAGAAGTGACCTTGGAATGGTCTCCGGGGCAGAGTCCGTTTGTCTCTTTCCTTCTTGCTTTCCTTTTTGCTTGTTTTGCATTCTCTCTCTCTCTCTCTCTCTCTCTCTCTCTCTCTCTCTCTCTCTCTAACAACATAGATGGCTACAGACTCTTCAACAAAGATCGTGTAAACCGTAGAGGCGGTGGCGTCGCCCTTTATGTCAAAAGCTATTTGCAACCCACTGACAAAACACCGGGAAACAGTAACGTTGAACATTTGTGCGTGCGAGTAAACATTGCAAAAGTCAACTTAAATATATCTGTCACCTACAGACCTCCCGGACAATCACTCGATGACGACCTTGAAATGTACAGCGTCTTAAGGCAGTCACTTAATAACAGCGACTCACTGATATTAGGAGACTTTAACCTCCCCCATATCGACTGGGCGACACTGTCAGGTACAGAAGGCGAGTCACATAGAATGATCGAATTTCTAGAAGAAAATTATCTCAGCCAAATGGTTTCTGAGCCAACTCGACAAAATAATATACTCGACCTTGTTATAACGACCCAAGATAACCTAGTCAGTAGTGTCACGGTAGGAGAACACCTCGGTTCTTGCGATCATAAATTAGTGCGCGTCGACATTAAAGCTCAATCATCAGTGACTGAAAATAAAGTAAAGGTGCCCAATTTCAAAAGAGCTAACTTCGTAGAAATCCGACAAAAACTAACAGAAATTTTAATTTTTTTTTTTTTTTACGTGTTAGCCCATATGCACCCTCTTGGGTGTTGCTCAGAGGCAGGCCCGTTAGTGGTGCGGGCGCGGGTTTTATAGTGGCACCTGAAAGGCCCATGTTACCCCCCCAAAGCTCATCTTTATTGCTATGCAACTAGAACTCGGGTGTCAGGGTGACATGTAGGTGATTTTAAGCCACTCGGCAAATGACACAAAGTTTCAAGGTAGCACTGGTGGGGATTCGAACCCATGCGTCGACATCAGTCCGATCCCAAGCTCACCACCTTATCCACTAGGCCACCGCCTCCCTGAAATACAACTATCAGATGACGGCAACGTAGAGGAAGCCTGGCTAAGCCTTAAAAATCACTTACTCACTCAGCAGAACACATTCGTCCCCTTGTGCGAGAAGCGAATTAACACTAATAAAAGCCCACCGTGGTTTAATAGCGAAATTAAACAATCAGTCAATGAGAGAAAATTGTTTTACAGGTTAAAGAAAGAACAAAGCACGCCCGAAAACATTAGACTTTATAATGATGCCAGGCGACGAGTAAAAAGACTAGTAGGTCAGGCAAAGCGTAGATACGAAGAAAATATTGCAGCCAACTGTAAAAATAATCCGAAATCTTTCTTCAGTTACATAAACAACAGAAAGGCGATCAAAAGTGGTATTGGACCTTTAACAAACAGCGACGGTGCACTAGTGACTGACAGCCAACACATTGCAAACCTCTTAAACAATTACTTTTCCTCGGTGTTTAATACTAACAGTCTTCCTCTCGCTACCACCAACACCAGTACTATTGTAAATCTCGAGCATGCATTGCCTAATTTTGAAATAACAACCGATGAAGTCCTTAAAGCTCTCCATTCACTTAAAACAAATAAAAGTCCTGGACCTGACAAAGTATATCCAACTCTGCTGAAAGAAACAAAGAGCGAAATACTCTCCTCCCTCACAACCGTATTCAATATGTCCTTGCGACAAGGCATCGTCCCTTCAGATTGGAAAAAGGCTAACGTGACACCGATTTTCAAGAAAGGAGACAAAAAAAGTACCAGGTAATTACAGGCCCATTAGTCTAACTTCAGTTGTAGGTAAGCTACTTGAGGGCATAATTAGAGACAAAATTGTGAATTACCTTGAAAGCCACTCATTGATTGGGGACTCACAACATGGCTTCCGAAACAAAAGATCCTGCCTATCAAACCTATTAACCTTTTATAACGACCTCTTCACTGTTTATGACGTAACCAAATCACTGGACGTAGTCTATCTTGATTTCCAGAAAGCGTTTGATAAAGTCCCGCATCATAAATTACTTTACAAATTAAAGCAAATAGGTATTGACGGTCAAGTAAACCAATGGATCGCGAATTGGTTGAGCAACAGACAACAAAGAGTAGTGATTGACGGATTTAACTCAGAGTGGGCCTGTCACTAGTGGCGTCCCTCAGGGCTCGGTCCTTGGCCCAGTGCTCTTCATTATTTACATCAACGACGTGGATGTTGGACTCAATAACCGCATTAGTAAATTTGCAGACGACACAAAGATTGGCAACTCGGTTCTCACTGACGAAGACAGGCAAAGCCTCCAAGAGGATTTGCACAAAATTTCAGCTTGGTCGGATAGATGGAGATGCCCGTTAACGTAGACAAGTGCCAGGTCCTTCAAGTTGGAACGAGGAATAAGAAGTTCGAATACGAAATGCGCGGCGTTAAACTCAAAAGCGTTCAATGCGTCAAAGACTTGGGGTCAAAATCGCGTCAAACCTCAAATTCTCACAGCAATGCATCGATGCAGCAAATAAAGCGAACAGAATGTTGGGCTTCATTAAAAGAAACTTTGTATTCAAGAATAAAGATGTAATACTCTGCTCTACAACAGTTTAGTCAGACCCCACTTGGAATATGCGGTACAGTTTTGGTCTCCCCACCATGCAAAGGATATTGCTAAATTAGAAGGTGTTCAGCGTCGGGCAGCGAAATGATCCCTTCCTTGCGCAACAAGTCCTACGAAGAAAGGCTTTCTACCCTTAACATGTTCTCTTGAGAAACGTCGCCTCCGAGGAAAACTGATCGAATGTTTTAAAATACTTAATGGTTTCACGAATGTAGACAGATCAACATTGTTTATGATCGATGACACTTTGCGCACGAGGAACAATGGCGTAAAACTCAGATGTAGACAAGTAAATTCAGACTGCACCAAATTTTCTTCACCAGCGTTGTAGTGCGAGAATGGAATAAGCTCCATCATCAGTGGTCCAGTGTAACACGATTGACTCCTTCAAAAATAAGCTCGACCGTCACTTCCTTCAACTTAATATCAACTAGAGTAGAAATGCAACGTTTTGGAGTCTTCTGATTAATGTAAAATCACTTAGGTTTAAGGACAGACCACCAAGTCTGGACCATGGGGTCTGTGTGGTCTGATTTTCTATGTAAATCTATGTAAATCTCTCTCTCTCATTCCGTTATTCCTTTTATTTTTTCCATCAGTTCTGTTCTTGCCAGCTTTCTTTTTATTTATTATTCCATACTCTTTACCATTCACTCTTTCAGTCATCTTTTTTTGATCCGTCCCAGATTGTTCTTCCTTCCTTCATTCACTTCCTCCTTTCGTCCTTCATTTTAATCCTTTCCAACTTTGTTCCTTCACTCTTCCTTCTTTCATTTTTCTTCTTTCTTTAGTCTCTTCTTCCTATCACTTCACTCATATTCCACTTTTCATGATATTGACCACTTACACCTTCCTTCCTTCCTTCCTTCCTTCCTTCCTTCCTTTTCCCTTTCCCTTTCCCTTTCTATCTCTCTACCCTTCCTCGGCTTATTTCCATCCCGACGTGTAGGTGAAAGGAAGAAAAAAACGAAATAAGACGGAGAGCATGAATGAATTGAAGGAGTAGTAGAGTAAGAAAAAAGATAAGGGAGGGACAAGATGATCAAGAATAGAATAGGAGGAAATGAAGGAGGAACGAAGAAGAAAATTGAGTGTGTGTGTGTGGGCGTGACAAGGGCGTGGGGAGCCAGGCTGTTTTGCTGTTCCCCCTCGGCGCTGGTCAGTGGCGTGGCGGGGCCTGACAGACAGACGTGAAGCTCTTAAGGGAAAGGTTTTGCCCACTGCTTCTTCGTCTCAAATCGTGACCTCGACTTGCCTTACCTCTGGTCTTCGTGTTCTTCGTGTCTTCTTTTCTCGTCTTTTCCTTTGGTTCTTTCGTGTTCTGGTTCTTGGTTTTCTTTGTATTTTCAACTTTGTTTTTCGTTTTCTTTATCTTTTTTATTTTGTTTTTCGTGCTTCGTTTTTCTCCACTTTTTTTCTTTCTTCTTCGTCGTCAGTTCATTTTTTTTTCTTAATTTTCTGCCACCTTTTCTCCTCCTGCTCCTTATCTTCCTCCTCCTCCTCCTCCTCCTCCTCCTCCTCCTCTTCCTCCTCTTTCTTTTCTCCTTGTTCCTGTTTTCTTTTCTGCCTCCTCAACCTCCTCATCCTCTTTTCTTTGCCATCCTCTCATCCTTCTCTTCATCCATATCAACTCCCTCCTCCTCCTCCTCCTCCTCCTCCTCCTCCTCCCCCCCGTGTGTTATAACGTGCTCGTGGGTCGTGTCTAATACCCTGATAGGCGATCAAACTCCTTATCTCAACCCCATTAGGTGGTATCGCTGCCCCATGAGTCACCCTGAATAGCTCCCACTTCCCCTCCCCCTTCCCCGTCACCTTCCCCCCTTCCCCCTTCCCTCCCCTTCCCTCCCCCTTCCCCCATCCCCCCATTCGCCTGACAGCCTCCCCGGAAGGTCCATCAGGTAAAGCCGCCTGCCCACGCTGCCTTGATCTCCACATTTTTTAGTATAGGCGAGGGGGGGAGGAGTAATGGGAGCAATGGGAGGAGCAATGGGAGGGGACATCTAGCTCATAATATAACCAGGCAGCTTAGAAGTAATTCTAGAGGAGTAACAGAGGACGGGCTAAGAATCTTCTATACTAACAGCAGGAGCCTCAGAAACAAGATAGACTTACTAAGGGGTGAAGCTTGTTCAGAAAATTTTGACATAATAGCGATCACTGAGACATGGATAGACACTGCTAATAGAAATTTTAGGTCAGAATTTGAAATAACGGGTTATCAGATGTTTCACAAAGACAGAAGGGGCAGAAAGGGAGGTGGAGTTGCGCTATATGTTAAAGACTCACTCAAATGTTTAGTTAACAACTCAGTCAAAACTAACATGGATTCAGAATCAGTTTGGGTGGACGTTTACAAAGGGAAAGAAAAACTAACTCTAGGAGTTATATACAAGCCACCCAACCTTAACAGGCAGGACACGAGTATATTACTACAGGAGATTGGCAGGGCGAGTATGAGTAGAAATGTCTGCGTAATGGGGGACTTTAATTATAGGAATATAGACTGGGAAGATCTAGTGGGTGACCTGGAAGCCGAGGACTTTCTTGAAGTTATACAAGATAATTTCCTTAAGCAGGTAGTTACTGAACCTACCAGAGGAGATAACATATTAGACTTAGTCCTAACCAATAATGGGAACTTGCTACGTGAGTTGGAGGTGGGCGGAGAGTTAGGAAATAGTGATCAAAGAACGGTTCGTTTTAGCTTAGACTGGGCGGTAACCCGCGAACCAAACCCAGTGTTAGTACCAGATTTTAGAAGAGCAAACTACGAGGGGCTTCGAAGACATCTTGAAGGGGTAAACTGGGATAATTTAGGGATTCATGAGGGCCAGAACTGCGGATTGGAGAGCCAGGAGAACCAGGTAGAAATGTCTTACAATAATTTAGTTAGAGTAATAGTAGAGGGGCAAGAACAGCATATACCACAGCGAACACTTAGAAAAGAAAACAATGACCCTAAGTGGATGACTCGTGGACTAAAACACGAGATTGGGTTAGAAGGAATTTATCAGAAAATAAAGAATGGGAAACACATCTCAGGGTCCGGTACGTCGAACTATCTAGACTAGTTAAGAAAAACACCAGGATAGCAAAAAAGAACTATGAGATCAAAGTAGCAAATGAGGCGAAAAGTAATCCTAAGGGCTTCTTTCAGATGTATAGAACAAAAACACGGGAGAAAATTGGACCGCTGAAATCAAACACAGGGAGCTAGAAAATTACGAAAATATGAGCACATTGTTGAACGACTACTTCCTTTCAGTATTCACACAGGAGGATCGAACGACTATACCGGAAAGAGTTCAGGTGTACGAGGGCGGGATGGCGATAAATTGAGGGATATAATCATTACCAGGCAAGTAGTTCAGGATGAGATAGATAAGCTTAAGAAGAACAAGTCGCCAGGTCCTGACGGGATATTTCCGAGGGTATTAAAGGAGCTAGGTGATATAATCAGTGATTCACTAACCGACATCTTTAAGATGTCGGTAAATACTGGCTATGTGCCGAGCCTATGGAAAGTTGCTAATGTGACGCCGATTTTAAAAGGGGACAGGTCAGTTGCTTCAAACTATCGCCCAATTAGCTTAACATCGGTTATAGGGAAGATGCTGGAGTCCATAATAGCCAGGAACATTCGGGAGCATTTAGAGAAACATAGCTTAATTCACGACTCGCAGCATGGGTTCACAAAGGTAGGTCATGCCTCACCAATCTCTTGTCCTTCTACAATAAAGTATTTGAGGCGGTTGACAGAGATGAAAATTATGATGTAATCTATCTTGATTTTAGTAAAGCGTTTGACAAAGTTCCTCACCAACGACTGTTGCTTAAATTACAGGCTCACGGAGTAGAGGGTAAAGTTTTGAACTGGGTCAAGGCGTGGCTTAGCAATAGGAAGCAAAGAGTGCAAATCAATGGTAAAAGATCTGACTGGGGATGTGTTACGAGTGGGGTCCCACAAGGTTCGGTATTAGGTCCACTTTTGTTTATTATTTATATCAATGACTTAGACACAGGAATTAGTAGTGATGTTAGTAAATTTGCAGATGATACCAAGATCGGTAGAGTAATTGAGTCGGATCAGGACGCTAGTATTCTCCAAGGTGAACTCAACAGATTATATGACTGGGATAAATGGCAGATGGAGTTCAATGTAGGGAAGTGCAGTATTCTGAGTGTAGGTAGGAACAAACCCTCACATAACTATTGCTTAAATGACACTCTCATAAGTAGGTCTGGGTGCGAGAGGGATTTAGGGGTCTTAGTGAGCTCTGATCTCCGTCCAAGGGCACAATGCATTCAAGCTAGAAATCGAGCTAATAGGGTACTGGGATTTATTTCAAGGAGCGTAAGCAACAGAAGCCCTGAAGTCTTCCTCAAACTCTATTTAGCATTAGTTAGACCTCATATTGACTATGCGGTTCAGTTCGTGTCACCCTACTATAGAATGGATATCAAAATGTTAGAATCGGTGCAGAGGAGGATGACTAAGATGATTCAGGGGTTGAGAAACTTGCCATACGAGGAAAGACTCAAACAGTTAAACTTGCATTCTCTAGAAAGGCGAAGGGTGCGTGGAGACATGATCGAGGTTTATAAATGGATGAAGGGCTTTAATAAGGGAGACATTCATAAGGTTTTGTTGGTAAGAGAGGACACGAAGTAACGGGTTTAAACTGGATAAATTCAGATTCAACAGGGACATAGGCAAAAATTGGTTTACTAACAGGGTGGTGGATGAGTGGAATAGGCTTAGCAGTCATGTGGTGAGTGCCAATACAATTGTCACATTAAAAAATAGACTAGATAAATTCATGGACAACGATATTAGGTGGGGTTAGATACACGGGAGCTTAGGGTCAAAGGAGCTGCCTCGTACAGGCCTGCCGGCCTCTTGCAGACTCCTGCGTTCTTATGTTCTTATGTTCTTATTTGTTCTCCACACTGTTAGCGGATTTTGTCTCCTTGCCGGTCTCCATTTACCTCCCGTGCCCTAAATATCTCCCCTCCACTTGTAAGCAGCGGCCTTGTATCTCTACCTCACAACCTCCACTCATTATCTCTCTTGCCTTGCCTTACCTTACCTATTTTTAACAGTGTCTTTGTACTCTCCACCCCACAACCTCCACTAACTATCCATATCTTACCTTGCCTTACCTTACCTATTATCAACAGTGTCTTTGTACTCTCCACCCCACAACCTCCACTAACTATCCATATCTTACCTTGCCTTACCTTACCTATTCTCAACAGTGTCTTTGTACTCTTCACCCCACAACCTCCACTAACTATCCATTTCTTACCTTGCCTTACCTTACCTTATCTTAACAGTGTCTTTGTACTCTCCACCCCACAACCTCCACTAACTATCCATCTCTTACCTTGCCTTACCTTACCTATTTTTAACAGTGTTTTTGTAATCTTCACCCCACAACCTCCACCTTGCCTAAAATTACCTTACCTTACCTCTCCTTACCTTACCTTACGTATCTTTCTTACCTGTCTCCACTGGCCTCCATTTGACATCCTTATCCTAAGGCGACTTTACACATGGCAATTCGTGGCTGGCAATACAGGCGCGACGTGCTGCCGGCAGCATTTTGGGTCTGGGTCTGGGTCTGGGAGCTCTTCTCGTGGCAAGTTCTCTGCAGCTGAGCGTGTCCGTCTTGTATTGCCGACTGGCGGCTGGGTAAACAACATGTCGATGTCGGCGACAATAAAACAAGGAATGACAGATGCAGATACTATATTAGGCTAATGGACCAAACTCATTGTGGTTTTAAGATATGGTAGTAGCCTTTTGGGGTGTCTGGGATGAATTTATGCCCTTGCATTTACTAGTTAATTGAAGGTGGAATACATTGAATCTCAATCTCAATCACCAGAAACCTATAACAGACAATGTCTCACGGCACAAATGGACCGTATTGGCTATCCGGCGGCGACTCGGAGCCAAGTACTGTTTTGACTTAACTCGACTCCTTTCTATTTCGGGAAAAATACTACTACTGGCTGTCGTTTGGAGCCAAATGTCCAAACGTGGTACCTGTTGGCCGCAATCTCCTGAGTTCCAAACAGCCAAAACACAGCTGAGGAGTTTCGTATTTTTCGCCCAGGGCTTTATTTTGCTCTCCAGCAGCTTAAGAATGATTTAACTTGCTGTTAAATAATGTTAGTTTAAGTTTCTGTAGCTATTATGACTTCTGGTCTTACGATAAGTGTTTACACTGGAGAGGGCGTCTTGTAAATCACTTATCTTAAAACCAAAGTCAAAATAGCTACAGGTACTTAAACTAACAATTATTTAACATCAACTTAAATCATTCTTAAGCTGCTGGAGAGCAAAATAAAACTATGGGCGAAAAAATACGAAACCTCTCAAGCTGTGTTTTGGCTGTTTGGGCCGCTCAGGAGACTGCGGCCCGCGGCACATTGGCCCTTCAGTGGTCACACACACCACACACAGACGCAAACCTTAAAGCCTTAACAGCAAAGGGTAAATACATTTTTTCTACCATTTGGCCCCAAACGACAGCCAGTATTATTTTTTTTCCGAAATAGAAAAGAGGAACCGAGTTAAGTCAAAACAGTTCTTGTCTCCGAGTCGCCGCCGGATAACCAATACGGTCCATTGGGGACCTGGCACCCAAATGCCCACACCATAATTAACCGCCAACCTAATCGTATGAGGCATTCTAGATTACTTGATGATTGGAGTGAATTATCATTGTTGGGGCAAAGTTAAATGTTTTTTCTCTTTGAAATAGTTATTTTTGAATCTAAAATACGTCCTGATGCTCCCGGCGGCTCCTCCCACGTGTGAAGGTACTTGCTCCCGAGAGCACCCAGCCGGTCTAGCCGCTAGATCGTCGCGGCTGTATTGCCGGCCAGGTATTGCCGCGTGTAAAGCCGCCTTTACCTTACCTTATCTCTCTGACTTATCTCCATTCTCCAATGGCGTCCACTTGGTACCTTTCATTGGTCTTTTTTTTTCTCCTTCCCATCCTCCTCCTCCCACACTTGATAGTCCACAACTGCTTCCACCAGCTATTTATTTCCTCCAGGAATTCCACTCGCCATATTTCTATTACTTCCCTCGTCTTCACTACTTCCACTTCTTTTTCTTCATCAGTTTCCTTCAACTAATATCCTTTTTCCACACTTCCTTCCTCCATCTGCTACCACTACAACCAGTCAGTCTCCTCCTCCTCCTCCGCCAATACCGTCCAATCACACCTTTATCCCTCCTCAGTTAACCTCAATATGCCACCAACCTCTTACCTGCTAATCTCTATGAACCTCAACCCTTCCAATTTCCCTGTGCTAATCTCTATTACCTCCTCCTCCTCCTCCTTCTCCAACCCCCCCCCCCCCACACACACATACACACACAGGTCAGGATACACACACTTCCTGCGAAATAATCAAGACCCAAATTATGATCGGACTCAGCCATTTAACGTGTGTGTGTTTGTGTGTGTGTGTGTGTGTGTGTGTGTGTGTGTGTGTGTGTGTGTGTGTGTGTGTATTGCTACCACGACCTACCAGTTGATTTGCACAATGAAAATGTATGTTGCGTGAGAGAGAGAGAGAGAGAGAGAGAGAGAGAGAGAGAGAGAGAGAGAGAGAGAGAGAGAGAGAGAGAGAGAGAGAGAGAGAGAGAGAGAGAGAGAGAGAGAGAGAGAGAATAGAAACGTAAACACTAAACACACACACACACACACACACACACACACACACACACACACACACACACACAAACACACACACACTATTGCCCAATTAACGCCACTCCATCCGTCTCTTGAGGTGCAGGTGTGTGTTTGATGAGACAGACAGGTGTAGAGGCAGGAAGACGGGCAGATAAGATGGACAATAAATAGACGAGCAATTAGACGGACAGGTACACACGCACGAACACGAACAAGATCGACGAGAAGGGGCAAAGGAAGAAGAAAAGGAAGAGGTTATACGGCAAATAGACGAGTAATTTTGATAATAAAGGTTGGTGAGAAGGGAAGATATGACACACAAACAATGTATGACTAACGTAAAACATGTTGAGATGGAATATAAGAAAATCAGAAACTCGTGCTAGAAGAAATATTGAATTAATATATAGGGTTAAACACTCGCATAGGTATATAAGTATCTATATGGAGCTTCGGCGAAATAAGCCTGAACTGAACTGAACTGAACTGAACTGAACTGAACTGAACTGAACTGAACTGGTAGCGTACTGGGCCCACATTCACCGCGTGATGGACGACGCGGGTTCGAATCCCCACGCTACCACCTCGGATTTTTCAGTCACCGCCGAGTGAATTAAAACCACCCACATGCTGTCCTGAAGACCACCCATCAACCCGGACTCTAGAGGAAGCCGTCCAAGCGAATCAAGAACGAGTTCCGGGAGGCAGCATGAGCCAATGCAAGATGGCGCCACTATAAACACTCACCTGCGCCAGGCCGGGCCCCACCTGGAAGAAGCCTTGGGCCGACCATCAGGCCCCGCCGGGAAGATGCCTACCGGCGCAATAGGCAGCAACGTAAAAAAAAAAAAAAAAGCAGAATTGAATAGCGTGTATTCCAAAGAAACGCATGGCCTGCTATATTGGGCGTTATTTATTTATTCTAGTTTTTAAAGGATCATATCAAGAATAGGCCGAGGGAGCAGGACACCTCTTGTAGCACCCACCCGCTGCTGAGGGCGCCGAGGCGCGGGTGGAAGTAATGGTGGGAAAAACGATGTGCAAGGGAGGCGGTGGCTGAATCGACAGAGTAACAGCACCGCGTTCAGGAGGACGCGAGTTCAATCCCCGCCCGGTGCCACCAAGCTGGGATTTTTCAGCCGCCGCCGAGTGGCTTAAAACTACCCACATGCTGTCCAGAAGACCACCTATCAATCCGGACTCTAGATTCTAGGATTAAAGATGAGCTCCGGGAGGGCAGCATGAGCCAATGCAAGATGGCGCCACTATAAACACTCGCCTGCGCCAGAACGGGCTGGGCCGACCATCAGGACCCACCGGGAAGAAGCCTTGGGTCGACCATCAGGCCCCACCGGGAAGAAGCCTACCGGTGCCATAGGCCGCGAGGTAAAAAAAAAAGGAAAAAAAAAGGTGAATTTATAGAAATGAGGAACTAATGGGGCAGGGAGAAAGGAAGAAGGAAAAGGTCAGTAAATCAAGACTAATAAAGATGCGTATATACACAGCTTGAAAGATAAATTCTGAAGAATATAACGTTAGGTCACTTGAATCATTTATGGCTGTAAAAAAGAAAAAAAAATAAGGAAAGGACTTTTTACTAGAAAAAAAGTAAGTAAAAAGTTAAAGTAAAAAAGTAAACCTGGAGTAAAAACTAAGGAAGTTGAATTGAAAAAAAATATAAAAAAATGTAAGACTTTATTGCTGTAAATATTGAAGAAAAAAGTTAAAAAAAAAAGAGAAGAAAAGAAGAAACACAATAAAAAGAAAAGTAAAAAAATGAGAAAGGCAAGAAAATTGTCACTAAGAATAAAAGAAAAAGTAAATAAAGAAAGGTAGAAAATGTCACTAACAAGAAAATAAAAGAAAAAAGGCCAACCAGCCCGAGGTGGCTCTTGTCCCTCGATCTTGCAGCAAAGAAAGGAATTTGTGTTACTTTATTGAATTAGTGGCTGACGCTCTCTCCTCCTCGTCCCCCGCGTGCCCTTTCCCCCAATAACACCCACGAACACTTTCTCTCCCCATCCTCTTCCTTCTACCCAAGCAACTTTTTCCTTTCTCTTCCTTCCCACTTTCCTCTCGAAATTGTCTCCCAAATTTGATCCCCTTTGTTGACTTTCTTCAACCACAGATTGCTCCTATCTTGTTCCCATTCGCGTATCTTCCTCCTCCTCCTCCTCCTCCTCAGTGTCAAAAAAAAATAATGCTGACACTGTTCAGCTCGTTAGTTCGCCCACATCTTGATTATTGCGTTCAGTTTTGGTCTCCCTATTACAGAAAAGATAATAGATAAACTCTAGAGGGTGCAGCGTCGAGCTATTAAAATGATACCTAGACTGCGAAATAAACAGTAGGAAGACAGACTTAAAGAAATTATTCAGCTTATCAAAGCGTAGGCTAAGGCCCCGTTCACACTGTGCCGACTCTGGGCCACGACAACCATTGACTTCTGCATTTGACGAGTCGGCTCCCACGCTCCAAATTTTTTTTGGCGTCTTGGTGTCGGCTATCATGATTGCCGACTGTCTGGGACATTCGGCCAATTGATTGGCAGAATGTCTGCGACATGCTGCCAACTAGTCTTAAGACGAGTCTCAACGATCATTTTTTTTTAAATGGTGCCATGTCCACGACAAACACGAATCTGCCGACCGATTGGCCGACAGTCTTCCAGATTGTCTGTCAACTGGTTGGCCGACTAGCTGGCCGACAGTTGCCAAGGAGTTGGCCGACGGTCTTCCTGACGGTCTTCGCGACTGTCTTGGCGGCAGCCTTGCCCTTCCTTAAAATACGGAATCGCTCTGTATTCGAGAATGAAATGTATCGTTCTGTTTTGAACCAATGCGGAGCGGTATTTGTTCCGTACGGTATTTTGTTATCTGAATGGTCATGCAGATAAAATTCAGTATCTTAAAATTGTAGTGAGCGCATTTTTCGGTAAATCTCAAAACCAGCCCGTAAAATTTGTCAAAGGTTCGTCCTAAAATACGTGTAAAATACGCGACGTAACGTCCCTCCCCCCTCCCTCTTGCCTCCACCAGCAGCGTGCTGCGGCTGTCACTCATTGCATGCTCGAGAAATTTTAGGGATGCCACCCGTTCCTTTAAATATGGATCCATTCCGTATTGGTGAGTGAGATGTTGCATTCCACATTTTTCTGACTTCAGGGTGGCAACCATAGTTGTGTCATTCAACACAAGAGAGATCGACGCTAAAGGAGTGCGTGCGTACTGTGCGGCTCCCAAGTTTGTGTCAGCGAAACGTAACTATGCCTAGAAGTTGTTATTGTCCTTTTGATTGCAAAATAAAAATATAAATTTCTTGATGGCGAAAGTGTTAGCCAATATTCCTGAGCCGACAGTCGTCACGAACGTCCTTCATTAAGCGAAGACTGTCGTCACGACAGTCCCTCATCATTCTTAAGAAGTCAGCAGAGACGACTGTGCCGACAGGAAACGGTAAAAATTTGAAAAATGGCCCCGACAGTCGTCACGACTGTCTCAAGACAAGCCAGGACTGTTGACGACAGTCTTGACGACTGCCCCCGACCTCCCTCAGACCTCAACCGGAAGTGACGGTTGGTCCAGACTCTTGCCAACTCTTGCCGTGAAAGTTTAGCATGGAATACTTTTTTGCGCTAACCCTCACGACTCCAGACTTCCGTCACGACGTCGGCGCAGCATTCGGCAACAGTCTCAAGACCTCTTTCAAGACATGTCCGACCCTTTCACATCAATACCCAAGACCTCGTGTACCCTAGAGTAGTGGGTTGTCGTGGTCCAGAGTCGGCTCAATGTGAACTGGGCTTAAGAGGTGACCTTATGGAAGTGTTTAAAATGTTCAAGGGATTCGATAACGTTAACGTTCATTATTATTTTACAGTCTTTCAATCAAATGTAACAAGAAACAATGGATACAAAATAACGAGGAAGCGTTTTAACTGAAAACACTTCTTCTTTAACCGTGTCATCACTGTATGGAATGGTCTGCCTCAAAACGTCGTCGAAAACGAAACTATTTGCACGTTCAAAAACCGACTTGACAAATATTTAGAAGCTAACCCGAACATCCGCTATTTTGCTCCGGTCTAACAGAAGGTAGTGTTAGCTTAGTTGTCGTGTATGATCTCCCTTCAATCCATGTAAAATTCCATTGTAGTTTTTCTGTACTCATGGTATTCTTCCTTTTCAAGCCAGCCACGGCTGGAGGGACTGGTGGGAGGGGAGGAGCCTTCACCTTTGCTGTCCTGTGTCTCTGACTCGTAGATTAGAGTAGATGGTAGCTACAACAAACAGTCTAGCTAGGACCAAGAGGTGTGTTGCAGTTTGCTTTTCCTTTGTACTCCCTTGTACTTCTTTTCCTCCTCCTCCTCCTCCTGCTCTTTTTTTCTCCTCTTCTCCCCTCGCCACCACACTCCATATCCCTCTTGTTCTTGCTTCCCCGTCTTTTCCCACCCTCACTCCACCGTACTTCCCCTTTCTCCACGTCTCTGTCACACTCCTCCTCCCTTTCTCCCCTCGTCACCCATCCCCACTTACCTCCATCTCTTGTATTTCCTTATCCCACCTTACAAAACAAGCAACAAGGAAGGGCAAGGATAAATATGAGCTCCTTTTTTCTCTTCTCTTCTCACCTGTTTTCTCCTCTTTTTTTTTCACCTTTTCTCTCCTCTCTTCTCGCTTTGTCTCCTGCATCCAACCAACACACAGGAAAAGTAGGAATAAGAAAGGAACGGGTGAAGTCAGTCTTCTCTCCTCTCTTCTCACCTTCCTGTCGCTCTTCATCCCCTCACCTCCTCACTTCTTCCCTTCCTCACCCAAGAACAGGAATCATTAGGTGAACTCCAGCTCTTACACACGAAACCAAAACACGAACAAATAGGTGAGCTCAGCGCCCCCTTCCTCCTTCTCACCTTCTTGTCCCTGAGCTGCCTGACGCCGCAGGTGAGGTTGGCTGGGATGCCCACAGGTGTGGTGACCTCGACGGACGTGGGCAGGAAGTAAGGACAGGTGGGACACAGCTGATCCGCCGCCAGGGTTCTGTGGGCGGCACTTGGAAGGAGAGGGGGAGGGAGTTTGGTGGAGGAGTCAAGGTGGGGGAGGAGGAAGGGGTAGAGAGGAAAAGGGAGAGGTTTGTTTGGGAGTGGAGGCAGCGGTGTGAGGGGGGGCGAGGAGGGGAAGGAAGAGGAAGGGGTAGAGGGGGAACTGGGGAAGGGGGATAGTTTGATGTAGAAGGCAGAGGTAGTGTGGGGAAGGAGGAGGGCAAGGAGGGAAGGATAGGGATTGGGGTAGAAAAAGGGGCTGGGTGCCTCTGTGAGGGGGCAAGACAGTTTGGAGGCGGAAGTTTGTGAGGGGAAGAGTGGAGGGAGGGCTGGGTGGTGGAGAGAGTGTAAGGGAAGCAAAGGAATAGAGGAATATAGTTGCAAGGCTAGAGAAAGAGATAGATAAATAAATAGAGAAAGAAAAATTCATGCGCGCGCGCGCACACACACACACACACACACACACACACACACACACACACACACACACACACACACACACAAACTAACGGACAATGTTATTTGAGAGGGGGGATTACGAATGGAACGGAGAAGGAAAGAAAAGGAAATAAAGGAAATTGATGAGAGAAAAAGATGAAGAAGAGAAGAAAGATTAAAATAAAAAATAAAAATAAACGAATGTAAGGAAAGAGAGAATATATAAAGGGATACAAGCCTACGATCAGACACAGACTCAGACAGACAGACAGACAGCAACGAAAAGACAGGAAGACCGTCAAAAAAGAGAGACAAACACAGACACTGATAGATAGACAAACATAAACAGACCGGGAAGACAATCAGACAGACAGAGAGACAGACCAGCAATCATGACCAGCCGCCTCTCCTCCACCTGTCCAGCGCTCATCTGCAGCCACTAATTAACGAGCTGGCATCCAGGTAACGCGACTCACCTGAGCTTCATGTTTATTACTGCCGCAACAAACCGCATCTCATTTAATCATAACATACGTCTGGCAATGACCCGTGATGGTGGACTGGTTGTACTGGTGGATTGGTAGGTGAGGGTGGATTGGTAGGTGAGGGTGGATTGGGTCACTGATAGACAGGTGAGGATGGTTTACTGGATGGACACGTGTGCGAGGCTGAGTGGATGCGTGGATCAGAACAATGTATTGGATGCTTTAAAGTTGGACGTTTAAGAATAGATAGATTTTTTTTTCCTTATCAAAGTTTGATGACATGACCACGACGTGAATAGCTATGGTGTGTGTGTGTGTGTGTGTGTGTGTGTGTGTGTGTGTGTGTGTGTGTGTGTGTGTGTGTGTGTGTGTGTGTGTGTTTCTATCAAACATACACAGTCTCCGTCGTAATAATGAAGTAGTAATTGTGTCTATATAATAACTTCCGGTTTTCCCCAAAAAATTTGGACCCAAAATCGTGACTTGGAACAAACGTGAAGCTTTTCGTAATTTTCATTTCTTCGTATTATTCGTAAAAATATTGATCGCCTTTCGGCGCCGGATGTTTCCTTTCCAGAAAATGAACGAAGTAAAAGTCAAATGAAAATGAAGAGCAACAGGCGAATCTATGTAAAAATACTCATGGGAAAAATTACTTTCCCATTTTTCTCCTTCCTTCCTTTTCTTCCTCCTTGTTCTGCCCTTTGCGCTTTGATTTTCCATGTTCCTTTTCGCCCTTCTTTTTCTCATTCATCTGCATCCCCTCTCTCCCTTCTTCCCTCCCTTAACTTATTTTCTTTGTCTTTCCCTTCTTTTCTTCCTGCTTGTACTTCCCTTTTACCTTTCTTTCGCCTTTTAATTCATCTTTTCCTTTGTCCCCTCAGCAACATCCTTCTCTTTCATAATTCCCTTTGTCTCCACATCACTTTTTCCAACTTCTTGCCTTCCATCATCTTTTTGTCCTCCTTCCCATTCTTCTCCGTTTCTCCTCACTCTTCTTCCTTCCTCTCTCTATTTTCTCCTTCCTATTTTTTTTTCTCTTCACACGTCTTCTTTCCTTTCTTTATCTCCTTCTTCCCTTTCTACTCTGTACCTTCCTTCCTCCACCCTGTACTCACCCTCCGCATCACTCTCCCTTTTTCCACTTCTCGCCCGCCTCTCCTCTCACTTCCTTTTCATCAAGCCAGCCTCATATTAATCCGTTGAGGCCTTAATAAAACATCCCTCACGCCATTATTATTATTATTGTTATTATTATTATTATTATTATTATTATTATTATTATTATTATTATTATTATTATTATTATTATTATTATTATTATTATTATTATTATTATTATTATTATTATTATTATTATTATTATCATTACGATGCTTTGTTCCTTGCAGCTTCGTGTTTCCGTATCCGCGTCTCCATTCCACGTTTTCTTTGCCCATCATTATCCGGGGCCCCGCACACTAAGAGGGCACTGCCTTGCTGTGGATGAGAGAGAGAGAGAGAGAGAGAGAGAGAGAGAGAGAGAGAGAGAGAGAGAGAGAGAGAGAGAGAGAACAAACAATGATAATATAAAAAGAAAGGAAAGAAAGTAAATGAATAAGGAAGTTAAATGGAATGTTACATGGTTCTTTTTAAATAAACTTATATAATGAAGAGAGAGAAGGGATAAAGAGAAGAAATTGATGATATAAAAAAAGATTAAGAAAAGAAGGAAGAATGAAAACGGAGCTAAATAATGACAGCAAGAATGACATAGCAGGAGAAGAAAAGAAAAACAGAGCAGAGAGCTAAAGATAAAAGTGAGAGAGAGAGAGAGAGAGAGAGAGAGAGAGAGAGAGAGAGAGAGAGAGAGAGAGAGAGAGAGAGAGAGAGAGAGAGAGAGAGGGGGGGGGGGGGCACGCGCACACGCGATCGCGCGCGCCCACGCGATCGCGCGCGCCCACACACACACACACACACACACACACACACACACACACACACACACATTATTATTATTTAAGTATGTGCCTGCAATTCTCTCCTCATCTCTCCGTTTTCTCACAGTAACATTAAATCATTTACAACGGGAGTTTTCTAAGGTTATCCATTGAATCCGAATGAAGATAAATGCAATTAAGTTCCAAACTCTTACTTCCCTAATAAGAGATGGCCTTTATTTTTTTTTATTATTTACTGTTTATCTATTCTCAACCTGCCTCAGCTGCTTAACATGTATTGATTTACTTTACTTATTAATTATAACTTTTATTTGCTCTTTTCCTATTTTAAACTTTCTCGTCCTATTAGAATTCCACATCTTTCCTTTCTAATTCCTCTCTTCTTTACTATGTAACTCCACCTTACTAATACTGAAGACTTGTCGTTTATTTCAATCTCAACCCACGTCAGCCTCTAATCTGCTTCTCGTCTGATTTAAACTCCACAACTATCACTTCTAATTCCTGTCTTTTTTACTTATCTGCACCTTAATATTACTGAAAGGGAGAATTGCTGTGTTGCGCGTGGCCACTAACCCGTACCAGTGTTTCATAGGCAGCTCGTAAGGAGTCTGGCATTATGATATTGTTGCAGCTGGTGTCGAGGGAACGGCCGAGGGAGGGAGAACTCGTAGCATGGGCGTAAGCTTGTTAAACCGCTTAGACCGCCCTCGAGAAGCTTTGCTTTGTGACGTAAGGCGCTGAGCTTTGTTTTCCTGTCTAACTTACTCTTCCTATTTACTTTCCACTCTCATAACAGTATCCTCTTTGTCTCTTTCATCCATCCCATTCCCTTTCCTATTCTGTTTATATTGTATTGTATTTGTGCTTACACAAGACTTCCTTCAAGTAATCCATTATATCTACTCCCTCTACTTCCCTCCCGTTTACCTTTCTTTCCATCTCGTCTGTCCGAAACTTTCTCCGTCTTTTTCTTCCGTTTTCCTACTTAATTAAATGTCTTCCTCTCTTTCTACCTCTTTCTTTGTGTCTGTCTGTGTCTCATGTTTTTTCCAGCTCTCTACCTACCGTCACTGTTCTCCCTCTCTGTTTACCTGTCTTTCTTTCTCTCCTTTCTCTCTACCTTCCTACCAATATCACTCACTTTCTACAGCCACCCCTCTTTATCTCTTCCTTCCTTTATTTCTCTTCCTCTTCCTCCTCTCGATCTTGATACGAATATCCTCGCTCTCTCTCCACCTACCCTCTTTCTCCCTTTTCCTCCTCTCACCTACTTAGACGTACATCTTCCTTCCTCTCCACCTGCCTGCCTAAAGTCACTCCCTCCCTATCTCCCTTTTCCCTCCGCGCCTCTTTTCCCACTTTCTCTTTACGGTCCGCGCCTCCCGTTTTCCACTCGATAGAATGGCGGGGGGTCTTGGATATTTATGTCCGTCCACTATACCATTTGTTGAATTAGTTTTTCAGTGTGTTGTTTTCTTTGATGAATGTTCGATTTAAGCTTTTTTTTTGGGGGGGGTGTATTTGGGGAAAGCTGTTTTCTAATGTTTATTGTCTAACTGAACTATTATAACTTGTTTTTTTATTTGTGTTCAATAACCTTTCTTTGCTAATAACTTCCATTTGTGTTTCTTCTATTATGTCTCTTAACCTCGTCTGGTTGATGCTTTTTCTCGTATCTTTTGTCTTCCACTAAACTGTTTTCATTAGTATTCTCATTTTTTTCCTTTTCCTTAGTTGTTTTTCTTTTTTTCTGAATTACAGTCTCTAGTGGATTTTGTTTTATCACTTTGTATCACTGTGTTTGACTTTTTTCTTCAATGTTAACATTTTCTGTTGTTTATTGTTCGGTGGATGCAAGGTTAGTTTTTCTTTGTTTTCTATTTTGCTTTTTTTTGTGGTAATGGGGGAGGGGGGGGGATCTTGCATCAGGTGTCCGGTGAATCCAATTAGATTTTTTTTTTTTTTTTGTCATTCAAACATTGTCACATTTTTTTTCCTTCCTGAGCAATTTCTCATTCGTTTCTTTTTGTTTTTAGGGGTGAAGGTGCGCTCCTGTTTTTCTTTTTTTCTTTTTGTCTGAACCGTTTTTTTTTTTTTTGCCATGCTGTTGCTGTGACATTGTTTTGTTTTCTTTCTCTGCATTTTTTTTTTTATGTTGGGGGAAGGAAGGCGAAGGTTTGCACGTGTTTCATCTTTGTATTTACTTTTCGTATTAACTTTTTATCTCCTCTTATATGAGTGTTATGACGTTTCTATTTCGTTGTAATTATATTATTTGCAGAGAGAGAGAGAGAGAGAGAGAGAGAGAGAGAGAGAGAGAGAGAGAGAGAGAGAGAGAGAGAGAGAGAGAGAGAGAGAGAGAGAGAGAGAGAGAGAGAGAGAGAGAGAGAGATGCAGACTCAGCAGACAGGCGGACAGACAGGCAAATGCAGATAGATAGACAGACAGACAGACAGACAAAGACAAACACACATAGACAGACAGACAGGCAGACACACAGACACGCTGACAGATAAGCAGAAAAAATCGGGAGAGACATAAACAAGCTTCATATAGACAAACACAAACAGTAATTCAGACAAACAGCTGGACGACTGACCGACTGACCGACTGATTGCTTGACTAACAAACAAAGCAGCGAACAGACCAGAAAAGGTTTTAAAACGAAGCAGAAAAAAATAGAGCAAATTGAAAAGTACGTGAAAGGAAAGTGATGAGCGCAAGATGAATACGAAAGTGAAACACACACACACACACACACACACACACACACACACACACACACACACACACACACACACAGTAACGGATAAAAAAAAGGAAGTGCAAGTGATACAGAAAAATGGGTCTGGCTTTCCTTCCTTATTTCCTTTCTTCCTTTCCTCCTTCCTCCCTTCACGCCCCATGTTTCCTTCCTTCCTTCCTTCCTTCCAGTGTCAAGAGGAAATATATAACTCGAGGTACAAATCTCCTATGACGTAAACGCCTCACACTCTCTCTCTCTCTCTCTCTCTCTCTCTCTCTCTCTCACTCAGCAGGACACATTTGTCCCCTTGTGCGAGAAGCGAATTAACACTAATAAAAGTCCACCTTGGTTTAATAGCGAAATTAAACACTCAGTCAAGGAGAGAAAATTGTCTTACAGGTTAAAGAAAGACCAAAGCACGCCCGAAAACATTAGACTTTACAATGATGCAAGGCGACGAGTAAAAAGATTAGTGCATCAGGCAAAGCGTAGATATGAAGAAAATTTTGCAGCCAACTGTAAAAATAATCCGAAATCCTTCTTCAGTTACATAAACAACAGAAAGGCGATCAGAAGTGGAATTGGACCTTTAATAAACAGCGACGGTGCACTAGTGACTGACAGCCAACACATTGCAAACCTATTAAATAATTACTTTTCCTCGGTGTTTAATAATAGCAGTCCTCCCACCACCACCACCAACACCAGTACTAATGTAAATCCCGAGCATGCATTGTCTAACTTTGAAATAAAACCCGATGAAGTCCTTAAAGCCCTCAAATCACTTAAAACAAATAAAAGTCCTGGACCTGATAAAGTATATCCAACTCTGCTGAAAGAAACAAAGAGCGAAATACTCTCCTCCCTCACAACCGTATTCAATATGTCCTTGCGACAAGGCATTGTCCCTTCAGATTGGAAAAAGGCTAGCGTGACACCGATTTTTAAGAAAGGAGACAAAAAAGTACCAGGTAATTACAGGCCCATTAGTCTAACTTCGGTTGTAGGTAAGCTACTTGAGGGCATAATTAGAGACAAAATTGTGAGTTACCTTGAAAGCCACTCATTAATTGGGGACTCACAACATGGCTTCCGAAACAAAAGATCCTGCCTATCAAATCTATTAACCGTTTCTAACGACCTCTTCACGGGTTATGACGTAACCAAATCACTGGACGTAGTCTATCTTGATTTCAGAAAGCGTTTGATAAAGTCCCGCATCATAAATTACTTTACAAATTAAAACAAATAGGTATTGACGGTCAGGTAAACCAATGGATCGCGAATTGGTTGAGCAACAGACAACAAAGAGTAGTGATTGACGGATTTAACTCAGAGTGGGCGCCTGTCACTAGTGGCGTCCCTCAGGGCTCGGTTCTTGGCCCAGTGCTCTTCATTATTTACATCAACGACGTGGATGTTGGACTCAATAACCGCATTAGTAAATTTGCAGACGACACAAAGATTGGTAACTCGGTTCTCACTGACGAAGACAGGCAAAGCCTCCAAGAGGATTTGCACAAAATTTCAGCTTGGTCTGATAGATGGGAGATGCCCTTTAACGTAGACAAGTGCCAGGTCCTTCAAGTTGGAACGAGGAATAAGAACTTCGATTACGAAATGCGCGGCGTTAAACTCAAAAGCGTTCAATGCGTCAAGGACCTGGGGGATCAAAATCGCGTCAAACCTCAAATTCTCACAGCAATGCATCGATGCAGCAAATAAAGCGAACAGAATGTTGGGCTTCATTAAAAGAAACTTTGTATTTAAGAATAAAGATGTAATACTCCCGCTCTACAACAGTTTAGTCAGACCCCACTTGGAATATGCGGTACAGTTTTGGTCTCCTCACCATGCAAAGGATATTGCTAAATTAGAAGGTGTTCAGCGTCGGGCAACGAAAATTATCCCTTCCTTGCGCAACAAATCCTACGAAGAAAGGCTTTCTACCCTTAACATGTTCTCTCTTGAGAAACGTCGCCTCCGAGGAAAACTGATCGAATGTTTTAAAATACTTAATGGTTTCACGAATGTAGACAGATCAACATTGTTTATGATCGATGACACTTTGCGCACGAGGAACAATGGCGTAAAACTCAGATGTAGACAAGTAAATTCAGACTGCACCAAATTTTTCTTCACCAACGTTGTAGTGCGAGAATGGAATAAGCTCCCATCATCAGTGGTCCAGTGTAACACGATTGACTCCTTCAAAAATAAGCTCGACCGTCACTTCCTTCAACTTAATATCAACTAGAGTAGAAATGCAACGTTTTGGAGTCTTCTGATTAATGTAAAATCACTTAGGTTTAAGGACAGACCACCAAGTCTGGACCATGGGGTCTGTGTGGTCTGATTTTCTATGTAAATCTATGTAAATCTCTCTCTCTCTCTCTCTCTCTCTCTCTTCGGTTATGTGTCCATATTTTTATTTCTTTCCTTAATCTCTTTACATACTTTCCCTTGTTCTTTCTCACTTTCTCCTTATTTCTCATTCTTCCCACTGTGTCTTTTCTCTTTCTTTTCCTTCTCACTTTTTTATTCGTTTCCATTTTTTTCTGATTTTGTTTTTCTTGGCAACCTTTTTCTATTTTCTCTTCCCCTACAATCACGACCACGATTTTTTGTTTTGTTTTTCCTCCCATTTTCTGCAACACTTCCACCTCCATTACTTCGCTTTCTCTCTTGCCTTGGCATTCTGTCTGTCTCTTATTTATATATATTTTGTTTGTTTTTATTTTTCTCTTTGTTTCTCTTCTTGTGTCTCCATTTATCTTTGTCTCTTCTCTCCTTTCTCTTCCTTATAAATCGTTCCGTCCTCTTGTCTCTTCAACAGATCGTAATTTATCTTCCGGCAGACTCTTTATCTCCTTGTTTCCTTTTCTCCTTTCTTTGCTTCTCTTTGTCTTCTTGCCTTTTATTTTTCCTTCTTTAAATTTGCTTACTTCCTCTTTGCCTTTCTATTCCTCTCTTACATTTTTGTTATTCTCCTTTTATATTTTTTTTATATTTCCTTTATTGATTCTTTTCCTTTACTTTGGTGAGTTTGCTATTTTTGTTTTGTTCTTTTCTATGTCCTTTTTATTCTTTTTTTTTATCGTTTTGCTTTCTCTTATAATCTCCCTTTTTTTCCTCCATATCTCCTTGCCGCCATATCTTTTCCATCCATCCTTTCCTGTTTTCCTTCTCACATTTTCTTTCGTCCTACTCCACTACTCATCATCCCTTCCATCTTTTCCTTCCATAATCCTTCCCTATATTTTGTTCTGTTTTCAGTTTCATTTTTCAGTCCTCTCCTACCTCCTGCCCGCTACCTTTCCCTCACCTCTCTATCTCCCCTTTCTTCTCCCTCTATAATTCCTTCTAACTTTCCCTCTCCCTTCTCTCCTCCTCTTCCTCTTTTTCTCCATATATACCTTTCCCTCCCCGTCTTCCTCTTCCTCACACTCCATCCCCTTACTTTCTCCCTCCCCATCACCCACTCTTTCTGTCTCCACCTCTCCCCTTCCTCGCTCCTGCTCTCTCCTCCTCCCCATCTCAACACACTCTCCCTCCATTCCTCCCCCTCCCTTCCCCGCCTCTTCCTCCACATCTTCAACACCTCTTTCCACCTCTCCCCTTCCCTCTGCCCTTCTCCCTCCTTCCTCCTCCTCCTTCCTCCTCCTCCTTCTCCTCTCCCTCTCATCTCTTTCCGCATCTTTTACTCTTTCTACTTCCGCATCACTCTCTTCCTCCTCCTCTTTGCTCTCTCTTCCTCTTCGTCTTCAACACTTTCTGCCTCACTCTTCCGCTCTCTCCTCCTCCCCCTTCCTCCCTCCCCCCCCTTCCTTCCCTCTCCCCCTTCCTTCGCCCTCAACCCCCACCACCATCTCCCTGCATGAATGGCAAGGCAAGAGGATGATATTTCGGATTCAGTGCAGGCCGCGGCCCGAGCCAGACGCCAAGTGCTGGAAGTCGACGTTTGGGCCGCCATTACTGTTGCCTTTCTGCGGATCAAGGCTTTGGGAGGGAAAAAATATACATGTGTGATCTTTTGCATATGGAGTACCCGCCTCCCCGCCCTCTCACTGACCGAAAGAAGAAGGATTGAAATGTGTGTGTGTGTCCGTTTATGTTATCTCTTCCTCCATCTCTTCCACCATTCATTTCCTTAGAAGAAAAAAATCATGTATGTGACTCTTTGTATGTGTAGCCCCCCCCCCCCCTCCCCCTCTCACTGCCCGAAAGGAGGAGTCTTGGAAACTGTATGTGTGATCGATTAAGTCATCTTTTCCTCCATCTCTCCCAGATTAATTTCCTCTTTTCCTCTACTCCGCTTTCTTTTTTTTTCTTTTCCCTTCCCTCATTTCTTCTTGCTTTGCTCTTATTATTATCATCGAGTACCTGCCCCTTCCTACACCCTGAAAGAAGGAGAATAGAAAGAAAATTTTGATTAGTGAATGTCTGTGTGTGGAGTGACCGTCCCAGCCACAACCCGAAAAAGAGAAGGGAAAAAGTAGGAAAATAATAAGACAGGTGCAGTTTGTAAAGTGTATGAGGATGGCATGTGCCACCTTTACGTGACAGTCTTTGCCTCCCTTCAAACAGACTTCTGAAAACTGGGGAGTGTTGGAGAGCAAAGAAGACAAGGAGAAATAGAAGGGAAGAGCATGGAGGGTGAAATGTATTAGGAAAGAGACGACTGAGAAGGAACAAAAAAAAATATATAAAAGGTAAAGGGCAAATAAGAGAGAGCACAAGACGAATGGAGGATGGAGGGAAGGGGAAGGGAAATTGACTGTGAATAAAGGGAGACGAGGAAGGGTTAGGGAAGTGACAAGGGGAGGGAGGAAGGGAATGTGGGGTGGAGGGGCAATTGTGGCGTCAGATATAGGAGAGGGAGGATGGATAGGGCGATGGGGAGTACATGAACATCAAGCGACTGTGATTTGTGGTGATGGGGAGATGGGAATGGGAGGGGCGGGGCGGGGTGGAGTTGAAAATAGGGGAATGGGAAGAGGTAGGAAAGTAGGGCAATGATGGGAGGTGATGAAGGGATAAATAAGAGGGAAGGGAGAGAGAGAAAAGAGATCATGGAGGAGAGTATAAGAGAGAAGGGTAAGGGTAAGGGGGAAGTGGTAAGGGGGAAGGGGAAGGAAAGAGGGGACAGGGGGAGAGGGAGACGTGTGGTTGGGGGAAAAATTGTGTAGGAGAAGAGGAAGAGAGGGAAGGGGTAAGAGGGGAATAATAATAATAATAATAAACTTTTATTTCCACTAAAAAGTGGTTATTCTAAACATCTAAATAGACATGGTAGGTTATACATATAAATATACATGGTGTATTATACATCTAAATATACATGATAGATTATACGGAAGGCAGTGGAGTAGACAATACATTCATGCAGAGGTCAACAGCTTCTTTTTAAGAATTGATTTTAATGTGGTCAAATTATGAGTGTCTTTTATTTCATTCGGTAGTTGGTTCCATAATTTAGGACCTAATACATGAAAGGCTCTTGCACCTGTGTCGGTGTTGGATCTCGGGACGTAGAGATTGTTTTGTTGTCTTGTTGTTGAGTCTGTCATATAGTCAACAGTTGGGAGAGAGAGGATGTGGTCTGGGTAAGCTTTTATTTTCTGCTTAAACACTTTTGTGATGAGGTTAGGGGGGGTAACCAGCTGAGAACGTAAAATATGGTCAAAAATATTTTTTTTTTTTTTTTGCAAATTTAGGTACTATAAATATCTAAGAAAGAAAATGAATAGTGAGGAAGCGTCAAAAAATGTTATTCGATGGTTTAAATGGCCGCAGGGCGTGTCTATGTAAAGGGCGCCGAGGGACTTTAAACCCTAGTGTATGCAGAGTTTGGTTCATTTTCGCTTGTTTTATTCGTGTTGTATAAGCCTTTCTGCTAGCTACATATCATCGAGAGAGAGTACAAAGCTGCCAGACGTATGTTTATATGCTACTTGGCAACAATGGGTGTTTATAGGGGAGAGACTGAGAGGGAGCCAGCCAGTGACCTTGAGGAGGTAAAGGCCGTCGCTGTCATTCTACACGTTTCACCGCGCTTCTTGTGCCTTGCAATCGTGTTTGGATTATTTTTTTGTGTGTTCTTTTTCTGAAAAAAGAATAGCAATGCCTTTGAGAAAGCAGAGATATGTAAAACTTCAAAAATCAAGAGCTAATAAGGCAAGAGAAAGAAGAGATGGTGTAGCGTCATCCTCGCCGCCACCAACACCACCACGAGAACAACCCACTCCGCCATCACCACCACAACCCTCTCCACCACAACCAGGGACCTCACAACATCCACCACCACCAACAACATCCAGGTCAAGTATAAAACTAAGCAATACACCAACTATTGATGAGAGAGAAATAGAAAACAGAAAATATATAGTTGTAGACAATTCCAACATGCTACAGTGGATTAGAAGTTTCGCTTATTGTCGGTGTGGGAAAAAAATGTGTGTCAATGAAGATAATGTTTGTGGCTATGGGATAAAGATGACTTTAAACGCAATTATCTCGAAAAGTTAAATTTACGACATTAAAAATTAATAACAATTAGAAAAACAATTGCAGCTATTTCAAAATTCTCATGGATAATCATTTAGTGAGTGTCTACATCTGCACAGTTTTTTTTTTTTAGAAACAATGGAAATTATAGCCACGGGAGAATTTAATTAATGTAAATATGATGAAAAATTGTGGTCAAAATTTGTACCAAATTACGACGGCAATTTCTTAACATGTGTGGATAATATTAATAAAAACGAAATGTGGGTGTGTTTATATGGTATCTAAGTAATACCAGGTACAGTCTGAGATCGATCAGAGAATTATTAAAATTTCCATTAATTTATGATGTCATTTATGACGTCATATTCGGTATGACGTCATAAATAATAACTAGCGCGTTCTAACTTTAACATAATATCTGTACCTATATTCTATACAAAACAAAAAAATTTCAAGGAAAAATATTAAAACCTTTTTTTTTTTATGAATATTTTTTACGTAGCTGGTTACCCCCCCCCCCCCCTTAAAGGTGATTAGGTCTTTGATTTTAAGCCATTGTAAATCTTTAAATAATGGAGTGACATGATCGTATTTCCTGGCTTTCCCATCTGCCACTTTTATCGCGAAGTTTTGTAGTTTTTGCACTTTGTTTATTAAAGTTGAGTTTGTTGTCCCCCATATTGTGATGCCGTATTTTATGATGCGTAATACCAAAGTCTGTATAACCATTAAGCGTGTTTCTTTGTTGAAGAGATCTTTGTGTCTATTAATGAAATTTAGGGTTCCCATTGTTTTCCTAGTCATTTCATTTATGTGTCTGTCGAAGGTCATGTGTGAATCCAGATGAAAGCCAAGGTTCTTAACATGGAGGAGGGGTTGTATAACGCCATCGGCACATCTGATGGTGGTGTTATTATGTATGTGTGCCAGGAGTTGGCGTGTGCCTAGGAAGATACATTATGTCTTATTGATGTTTAGCTGAAGGCCGTTCTGTAGAAAATAGGTTCTTATTTGTTTCAAAGTGATCTCAGTTTTATTAATTAAAGTATTTATTTCGTTGATATTACCGCTGTGGAGGAACTGTGTGTCGTCAGCGTATTGTACTAGAAGGCAGTTATTGATATAGGTAGATATGTCATTTATATGGATATTGAATAATGTTGGGCCTAGTATTGAACCTTGGGGGACTCCAAAGGCTACTGATTTCTTGGATGAGACGATGTTTTTAATGCGGACTGACTGTGACCTGTCATCGAGGTAAATGTCAAACCAGTAGGTGTCAACATTAATCTGTTGAAGTTTTCGGAGTAAGATGGTGTGGCTGACACTGTCGAATGCTTTAGAAAGGTCGCAGAGTGTTAAAAGTGATATTTGTTTTTTATCTATATTATCATAAATTTTATTGTTAATGACCTGCAGCGCTGTCTCTGTATTGTTTTGGTCTATAGCCGTGTTGGGTTGGAGAGAGAAGTTTGTTACGTTCCAGGAATGACATTAATTGATTGGCAACTACCTTTTCTAATATTTTTGAAAAATGGGACGATAATTTCCTATTTCGTCTGGGTTTCGTTTTTATATAGTGGGGTTACAACAGCGTTTTTCCAGGAGGCAGGAAAAATGCCTGTGACGATTGAGGTATTTATGATGGTTGTGAGGTAGAAGATGATAACTATAAGTGAGTCTTTGATAAACCTTAGGGAAATGTTATCACAACCAAACGATTTAGTATTTTGAAGCTGTTTTACAGTTAAGATGATTGTGTTCTGGTCTACTGGCTGAGGTCTGAAAAGCGCGAGATTAGTGGGGGTAGAGGGCGCGACCAGGATGTTAGGAGCTTCGTTAAGGTGATTACGGTTTTCGACTTTTAATGATTTTTGAGTTGATTCGTATGTGGTTAGGCCGACGTTCGCAAAGAAGTTATTAAAATCTTCAGCTTTTTCACTTATGTTCTCAAGGGGCGGGTGGGTCGTGCTCTGTGTTTTACTAGGAACAATAGTTTTTAATGTGTTCCAAGTTGCAGCTGTGTTATTTTGGCAGGTATGTAGTTCTTGGTGGTAGTAATTTTTCTTTGAAGTGGTTATTAGACGTTTGACGTTTTTCTTTATTTCTTTATAGTTTTGATGTATAATCATGTTATATCTGTGATTTTTTATCTGTGATTTTTTAATATCCTTTGAGCTTTCTTGCGTTCTGCTAATGCCTCTTTAATTTCATCATTGATCCAAGGTGCGGGGGGTCGGTGAAGAACGATATTAGATATCGGAGCGCTTCTGTCGAGACTGGTAGTAATGACAGATGTTAGTATAGGCACCTGTTTATCGACATCGTCAATGCGTAATATTTCATTTAGTGTGGAGGTTTCCTCTAGGATATGGGAGCATAGAAGGTCGCTGGGGGATGGTAAGGGAGGAGGGGGCAAGCGATGTGGGGAGAGGGGGTGAGGGGGGATCAGCTCCCTCCAAACAGTGAAATACGGTCACGGCATTACAAGCGTGACGGCAGAAGCGGCGATAGCGGTGAATGAGTGTGTGTGTGTCTGTGTGTGTGTGTGTCTGTGTGTGTGTGTGTGTGTGTGTGTAGGTTTATATGTATGAGTATGTGTGTCGACAGCAGAATGTGGGTTTATGTATACATATCTGTGATTGCATGTGTACCTGTGTGTGTGTGTGTGTGTGTGTGTGTGTGTGTGTGTTATGAGAGAGAGAGAGAGAGAGAGAGAGAGAGAGCAGGTGTTTGATCAGCAAGAATAGTTAACTTTTGCTTCTTTTCTACCGGATGAAGCAGGCTAATTACACACACACACACACACACACACACACACACACACACACACCATGCAAACACGTGGGTGACCTTTTGTTTGTCTTTCATTTGTGTTTTACGATGTCATATAGAGAGAGAGAGAGAGAGAGAGAGAGAGAGAAAGAGAGAGAGAGAGAGGTCACAGGGTAGGGTGTTTTTGTTGTCCGGTGTGTGTTGGTTAGGCTGTTGTTGCTTTCTCTCCTCTGTGTTATTGTGGTCACTATAGTCACTCCAGGAGGAACTGGCGGATTGGGGGGTGAGAGGTGCGGGTCAGCCCCCCACCGCACCTTGCCACACACTCTCAACACTTCTCGCTTCCTCTCACATGCCAGCTATTTACTACCTTTAAATGAATTTAATTAAATAATTGGATAATCCAATAAGGTCATATAGCGTTGAGATTGTTTCGTTTTTAAGATAATAACAAATATTTTGTATAAATACCACGACACTTGACAGAGGTGTATTCCAACGTTGTCATTCTACACATCCACAGCCCAGGTCACTTCTCTCAAGGTCATGGAAGGGTCAGCAGGTGGGCCCCTGGGTGGCCCGCTCCCGCCTCTGCCTCTCCTCTCCCTCCCTCTCCCTGCTTCTCCACGTCGTTGGCTGCACAGCCGCGAGAAAGAACTCATTTACAATGTAAACAAGTACTTCGTAGACGAAAAAACAACAGAGGATTTATCATACCACTCACAAGAGTAACTGCAAGAACAGCGAGAGCCACTAATGTTAGTGAAAGAACTATTGAAAGAGTCTGCGCCAAACTGGATCATGAGTGCATGACGAACAGGTCACCAAGACAGTCTGTATTCTCGTCCCCGAAGATGAGAGAGAGAGAGAGAGAGAGAGAGAGAGAGAGAGAGAGAGAGAGAGAGAGAGAGAGAGAGAGAGAGAAAGGAGGAGGAGGAGGAGGAGGAAATGAAAGGAAGCTAATGGTGGTCCACTTAACACCTTGACTCTAATCCCACAATTAGGGACAAGAGATGTGGCAGCGTGGTACGGGAGGAGAGACCCCCGCAGAAACCCCAATCAGCCAGTTCCTCGTGGATTCACTATAGAGCGAGTAAGAGGAGGAAGGTTGGAATGTTACTATCGTTATTCTTTATTATTATTATTATTATTATTATTATTATTATTATTATTATTATTGTTATTATTATTATTATTATTACTCAAACCTCGTATTAGTTTTGTTATAGTAATGCAGCCGGGTTTCTTTTTCTGTATTTTTGGCTGGTGTATGATGGGAATTTGTATATCCATAGATGTATACATACTGTAAGATAGGATATGCAGCGACGTCTGGCAACTCAGCCAGAGTCTGCCCATCTCAGTTGGCGCCCGGCTATCCTCACTGACGGAGAGGAGCCGTGTCTCTGTATTCCCTGTACCGTATTTTGTAGCAATAAGGACCTACTACTATACCTGGATCTTTCACTCATCCCTGATGTACTCCTGAAAGACTACGGAACTACACAACACATGGCGCAGTGACTACAGCCCGCTACATCTACAGGGAAACAAGACGGACCACAACCGGCTTCCAAGACCCCTCAGCAGCCAGCGCCCGAGGCAGTGTAAGGAGCATTGTGGCCTCCTACGGTGTTGTGCAGTGCAGTGTGTGTGCTCAGTGCAGTGTCAGTGCTTTGCGACCCCCTTTCAGTGTCCTCAAGTGACCTACAAAGGGAGGCTGGAGAGTTTATTGTGTGGCATCAGGAGAGCAAGACGCACACCCCCCTCCTCTCGTGTCCAGGGGGTAACTGCAACGCTCGCGTCTCCCGCCTTGCACCACGTCGCACCCCACCCCCCAGCCCACCCTACCCGGGGCCCGCGCTCACTGAGCACACCAGACATTGCCTCCTTACTGCACACAAGCCACCTCACCTAAACACTTTTTCTATGATACTTACACCCGGATCCGCGTGGTCGACACGTCCGTTGGTGTAGGTTTCATAGAAAAGTTCACCATGTCTCAAAACCGAGGCAAGAAAAAGAAGCAGGAGGTGGAGGAGGAAGAAAAGACGGCAACTCCCACCACACACTCCACCTCACCTGCAACAGCTGATCAGTCACATTCCTCACAACCCACGGACCTTCTGACCCTTGTGAAATGGATGGAGGAGACAAGGCTCAGGGACGAATCACGGAGACGACAAGAGGAGGAAGAGAGAAGACGGGAGGACAACGCAAGATTTGAACAACTTATAACCTTGCTGGCACCTCACAAGCAGTCCCCAACCCCGTCCTCGTCCCCCGGTGACACGGACGCCGCGGCAGCCGCGACCTCCCAGCCTCCCGCCCAGCCACATCTTCCACCACACAAACCTGCCGCTCAAACTCCACCGCCTCTCAAGCCCGATGCAACTTACCAGATCTTCCGGGAGTGGCGACGTCGTTGGCAGGATTATGCAACGATGGTGGATTTGTCTAGCCTACCGCAGGACAAACAACTTATCCAGTTACGTATGTGCCTGACCCTTGAAACACTACGAGTACTTGAGCACACCCTGCAGATACCTCCTTCCACAGACAAGCCTGTTCACGAGGTATTGGATGCTCTGGAGTCACACATCAAGGGCCTGCGGAACGAGGCATTACGTAGGAGAGAGTTGCTCAGCTGCAGGCAGTTGGAAGGAGTCATTTGCTGATTTTTACGTCAGGCTGCGACGCATCGCCGAGGAAGTTGACATATGTCCTGGCAAGTCATCCAAGTGCGAGGAAACCCAACTCAAGATGGTGATCGTGATGGGCATTCGGGATGAAGAGCTAGTTCAACGACTCATATCCCTGGACGACTCATGCTCTCTTCAGGAAGTCGTTAATACATGCCGCTCCTACGAGGCCGCCAGGTGCGCGACCACTGCTATTCGCGCCCCAGCAGAACAGGTGCGAGCCATATCACATCATCAGAAGAACAAGAAGCAGAAGAGTAAGCAGTCTCCTCAGCACACGACAGCACCGAAGACAGTGGACACGTGCAAGAGCTGCGCAAGACAGCACGGTGCAGGACAGTGCCCAGCCGCTCAAAGCACCTGTCACTGCTGCGGTCGTCAGGGTCACTTTGCACGCACAGTCAAGTGTCCTGCTAACAACGCGCAGTGCCGCCTCTGTTCTCGGGTTGACACTATGACTCCTGTTGCAAATCAGCGCAGAAGGAGCATCGCCAGAAGCCTAAACGAGGCGCTCCAAGTACTGACGGAGCTACCCTGCCTCAAGCAAGCAGAACGACACGAAGCAGTACAGTTGTCGTCGTGGGATCTCCTTCCTGCTCCAACTCCAAGACGCCCCAGCACATCAGTGTCCTCCTCACGTACGGGGACTTGTCTTCACACCTGCAGATGATGCCTGACACAGGTGCTGACGTCTCAGTAATCGGCCCACAACACTTAAAGAGTCTAGGTATTCCACGGAGTCACCTACATCCTCCACCACAGACAACGACGTTGACGGCGGATGGTTCTGAAATGGCTCCTGCTCTCGGCACGTTCACGGCCACCTTACCTTAGGCAAGCGGTCTTGCTCTGCCAGGATTCGAGTACATGAGGGCATCCAGACTCCACTCCTGTCTTATGGCCATTGCCAGGAGTTGGCCATCATCTCCAAAGACTTTCCAAAGCCAATTTTGGAAGTCAAGCACGTCAACAGATGTACAGAGCTCCCTGACTTCAGCACCACGTCACCTTCAGAAGCCAAGGCCTTCTTCCTGAAGGAGTTCCAGGATGTTTTGGTGGACAAGGCAGCTCTGGGATCCACACCACTGAAGACTATGGTGGGTCCGCCGATGAGGATTCATCTTAAGGAAGCCGCAGTACCATTCGCCATCCACACTCCTCGTCAGATCCCCTGGCGCTTAAGGACCAAGTCAAGGAAGAACTCGACTCCATGGTGGCCCAAGGGATCATCAAGCCTGCCGGTGATGAACCTTCGGACTGGTGCCATCCGCTCGTCGCCGTTGCCAAGGCCAATGGAGGAGTACGTATCACCACTGACCTATCCAAACTTAACAAGCAAGTGTCCCGCCCAGCCCAACCGTCACCTACACCCTTTGCTGCCATTCGTAGCGTGGATCCCAAAGCTCGCTACTTCACGACGGTGGACGCTCTCTGCGGCTTCTGGCAGATCGAGTTAGCTGAGGAGGACCAGCACTTGACTACCTTCATAACACCTACGGCCGGTTCCAGTACTGCAGGGGACCGATGGGCTTCGCGGCAACAGGCGACGCCTTTTGCCTTCGCGGTGACATGGCTCTTCAAGGTGTCAAGAATTGTGTCAAAGTGGTTGATGACGTTCTACTGTATGATGCAGACTACAGTACACACCTCCACCGCATTCACCAAGTACTCACCAGGTGCCGCGAGTTTGGGATCACACTCAACAAGGACAAGTTCGTGGTCGCCGCACCTGAGGTGAACTTCTGCGGCTTCAAGCTCTCTGAGGCTGGCATTGCGGCAGACCAGGAGAAAGTCATTGCGATCAGGGACTTTCCCACCCCGGCTAACAACAGACCTCAGGTCGTTCATAGGTCTTGTCAATCAGTTAGCTGAGTTCACCCCTGCCATCTCCTCTGCTGCACAACCTCTACGTCCTCTGCTGAGCCCCAAGAGACAGTTTCTGTGGACAGCGGATCATGACGAAGCCTTCCGCCGAGTCAAGACAGCGCTCTCCAGTCCACCAGTTCTCGCATCGTTTGATCCGGCCCTACCTACCATCCTACAGACAGATGCTTCACGCCTGTATGGAGTGGGGTTCGCATTACTTCAGAACCACGGCAGCGGTCATCTACGACTTGTCCAGTGTGGCTCTCGGTTCCTTACCGATGCTGAAACCCGTTACGCCACCATCGAGCTGGAAATGCTCGCCGCTGTCTGGGCGATGGCCAAGTGCAGGTTTTACTTGGTGGGACTACAAAACTTCACTCTGATGACCGATCACCGTCCCCTGATACCCATACTGAATAACTACTCACTGGATGCCGTGGAAAACCCTCGCCTCCAGCGTCTTAAGGAGAAGATCTCGCCTTACCTCTTTACGGCAGTGTGGCGTGCAGGCAAGACACTTTGCATTCCTGATGCTTTGTCTCGTGCCCCAGTCAGCCACCCTACGCCTGAAGACGAGGTACTGTGCACTGAAGCGGCAGTCTCCCTTAGGACCGTAGTAACCGTGAGGGCCGTCACAGCGACAGAGGAAGACGATGACAAGACCCTCGAGGAAATCCGTGCAGCAGCAAGAGCTGACCCTGCATATGTTCGTCTGCTCAACTGTGTGACTTCAGGGTTTCCTGCAAACCGCTATGACCTTCACAACTCCTTGCTCCCATATTGGAAAATACGGGACGAACTCTACGCCGACGGTGATCTCGTCCTCTATGGCGTGAGAGTTGTGGTTCCTGCCGCCCTACGTCGTCGTACCCTGACCCGCTTACATGACAGTCACCGGGGCGCTGAGGCAACTAAGCGACGGGCGAGTCAAACTGTCTTCTGGCCGGGAATCAACTCTGACATAGCAAACACAGTTCAAGCCTGAGCAGTGCCAGATTCTCCAGCCTAGCCAGCAGAAGGAACCTCTGCTGAATGACGACAACCCTACTAGACCCTTTGAATCTGTGTCGGCCGACTTTTTGTCGTAGCAGGAAGTCCTTCTTGGTCGTCGTCGACAGACTCTCAGGTTGGCCCGTTGTCGTCCCTTGTCATGGTGATACCACATCTGCCACTACCATCCGGATCTTCTGCCGCTACTTCCGAGAGGTTGGTGTTCCCCTTCGCCTGCGCACCGACGGAGGACCCCAGTTTACCAGCCAAGAGTTCCGGCACTTCATGGACCGATGGGGAGTCCGGCATGTAGTCACCTCCCCGCACTACCCACAGTCTAATGGTCATGCCGAGGCCGCAGTGAAGACCGTCAAACATCTCATAATGAAGGTAGCGCCCTCCGGCAATATTGACTGTGAAGAGTTCGACCGAGGTTTATTGGAACTTCGCAACACTCCCAACTTCACTGGACGCTCACCGGCCCAGATCCTCTTCGGACGTCCACTAAGATCTTGTGTCCCTGCCCACCCGCACTCCTTCTCCGAGGACTGGCAGGCCAAGGCTGAAGACTGCGACCGCCGTGCAGCTGCCCGTGCCAAGGATTCTACAGCTCGGTACGACCAGCATGCCCAACCTCTTCCTAGGCTGAAGATTGGCCAGCACGTCAGGATCCAGGACCGGACATCCCACCGCTGGGACAAGGTCGGGGTCATTATGGGCATCGGCAGGTTGAGGACCTATGAAGTGCGTCTCCCTAGTGGCCGGGTGTATTGGCGGAATCGTCGCTTCCTCCGCCCTGTGCAGTATCCCAGTGAAGAGTCCCTTCCCCAGCGTGAGTCCGACGGTGATGACCCGCCTGCTGAGCCCCGTCGATCTGCAAGACTCCAGCGCAAGCAGTCCGCTCGAGATTGAAACTACGAGCGTGAAGGGGGGAGGGAGATGTATGATGGGAATTTGTATATCCATAGATGTATACATACTGTAAGATAGGATATGCAGCGACGTCTGGCAACTCAGCCAGAGTCTGCCCATCTCAGTTGGCGCCCGGCTATCCTCACTGACGGAGAGGAGCCGTGTCTCTGTATTCCCTGTACCGTATTTTGTAGCAATAAGGACCTACTACTATACCTGGATCTTTCACTCATCCCTGATGTACTCCTGAAAGACTACGGAACTACACAACACAGCTGGAACTAGTTTTTTTCTATTTTTTGGGATGAGGTAGTTAGTTAAAATATGGCATGACAAGCAAAAGTTAAATTTATGAAAGGAATTACTATATAAAAAAAGCTTTGTTGGATATATTGTTTTCTGTATTTTGGGCTGGAATTAGTGGTTTTATATTCTTGGGTGAGCTAGTTAGTAAAAAAAAGTTATGACAGGCGAAAGAAGAACCAGAACAGAGTTATAACATGTTGTAATATATATATATATATATATATATATATATATATATATATATATATATATATATATATATATATATATATATATATATATATATATATATATATATATATATATATATATATATATATATATATATATATATATATATATATATATATATATATATATATATATATAAATAAACATCTGTGTTGGATTTATTACTTATCTTCGGGAGTGAGTGAGTGAGTCAGTTATAATTACGACCTGAACGCTTTGAAGAGGAGGTAATATCAAGACACCTCTCCATCTGAGGTTATTGACCTCTCCGCTGGCGTCTCAATCTCTTTTCTTCTGCTGGAGCAGTGCCGAGCGAGATTTTGTTTTGCTGTTGTATTGATATTTGTCCTTGAGCTGCCTACTTTGCTGTAAAAAAAATGTCGTAATTAAACTTTTGATAGATGTAGAAGGAGGGAAGGGATGAGAGAAAGGAAGAAGTGAAGAGGGTAGAGAGGAGCTAAGTGGAAATGGATGTGTAGATTGAGATAGGCACGATTTAGGAGTAGAAGAGGGAGAAAGAGGAGGAGGAAGAAAAGAAAAGAAGGGCAGAGACAAAAAATACAGGAAATACAATGAGGAAGAAAAGGAGGTGGAGGTCAAACGAGAAAAGGAGGAGGAGGAGGCGAGGAAAACCAGGCGCTGTACCGAACATAGTAATTGACAGGTACAGACGAAGATGTATCACTGCTTGTATGTTGGTTATTCTTTGTTGTTACTACGCGTCACCGGCCCGGTACACCACGACGGTTATTGTTTGTAATGAGGAAGTAAGTCAGCGTGCCTCTATGTCTCGTACTTGTATGTACATAAGCACTATAATAATAATTTCTTTTCTGTATGAAGTGTCATGAGTAAGAATCACATGGCTGGAATTTGTGGGTCCCGACCGGACCCACACTACCTCCTCCCTCGTGTCAGGGGCGTGCACAGTGTAGATGGCATAGGCAAGCTCTGAGTGTCAAATGGATTCAACCAGAACCACAACTCGCATACAGCTACCACTTTGGAAAAAGAGCTCAAATATCAAAGCGTAGAGACAGCGTGGGTCCGCCCGGACCCAGCGTTACAGTTCTAGAGTTAATGTATCAGAACTTTTGCAATCCTCTTAAATCTTTCAACATATTCCTCCAATCCCTTAAACGACGGACAAAGAGGAGGCAGTGGAAGTCAATAGCCAGGATCGGAACTGTTATCCGTTCCACTCTTCCTTCTCTTCTTCCTGCCTCACTCTTTCTCCTCCTCTTCCTCCTTCTGATCTTTCTTCACATCGCGTTCAGTCCTCTTTTTCTGATTCAAATGTTTCTTCGATTCTCCTCGTTCAGAAGATAAGATAAGAGAGAGAGAGAGAGAGAGAGAGAGAGAGAGAGAGAGAGAGAGAGAGAGAGAAGCCATCTCGAGACTATTGCGTCACGGTGACCTTGTCTCAGCCTGTGTTCCTTTGTGTGTGTCTGTGTATTTGTTTTTTCGTGTCTGTCTGTCTGTCTGTCTGTCTGTCTCCTGGTTCGTGTGTGTGTCTTTCTTTTATTTCTGCCTTTCTGTCTGTCTGCCTGTCTGTATCTACTTGTCTTTTTATGTGTGTGTGTGTGTGTGTGTGTGTGTGTGTGTGTGTGTGTGTGTGTTTCCTCGTCCGTCTGTTTGTGCGTATTCTCTCTCTCTCTCTCTCTCTCTCTCTCTCTCTCTCTCTCTCTCTCTCTCTCTCTCTCTCTCTCTCTCTCTCTCTCTCTCTCTCTCTCTATATCTATATATATATATATATATATATATATATATATATATATATATATATATATATATCGTGGTGGTTACGTGTTAGTGTTATTTGTATCATTATTATTTTTGTATTTTTTTTTCTATTTTATCATGTCTACTAGTTTTTTTTTCTCTTTATTTGTCTTCTTTCTTGTTTATGTGTTATCAGTGTTATGATTATTAGTATTAGTGTAATTTCTGTATTGCTTCTGTGTTGTCATGTTTTAGTCGCTATCATTTTCCTCTTTTTTGTTATCATCATCATCATCGTCAGCATTATCGGCTAGCCTAATGCCGTCTTCGTAACGTAACTAGTGCTGCGATAAATTTTTCTTGGCGAGCATTATCATTGTGGATTAAGTTGCATTTTCTTCGCATTATTATGATTCATGTTGTATGTTTTTGGCGTCATTGTTCTCTGTATTGATCGTTAGTCTTTCGTTTGTCCAGTTTTACTTTTTTTTCGATGGAGTTTATGTAGAATTACTATGTATATATTTTTATGGATTATTATTTCTACTGTTGTTTGTTTTATTATAACTGTTACTATTGTATTTTTATTAATGTTATTTATTTTTCACTTCTGAGCGTTATCGTCAGTGTTAATGTTTTTCTTATTTATCTCTCCCGCGGAAGGAGCTATTATAGCATTTCTTAGCCTCAAATAAATGCCACCCACCTCTAGTACGCTCGTTTTATACGTTACGGATATTATAGTCAATCAAACGTTCACTGCGTCACAAATACCTACGTTATCTCACCCTTCTCCCACCTGTCAAAGCCACTCCTATCAATGCCACCCACCTCTAGTACGCCTGTTTTATACGCTACAGATATTATTGTCAGTCAAACGTTTATTACTGTGCCTCAAATATGTTACCCCACCCTTCTCCCAATCAATGCCATCGCCTGTTTTATATGCTACAGATA
Organism: Eriocheir sinensis; assembly: GCF_024679095.1. Taxonomy (NCBI): domain Eukaryota; kingdom Metazoa; phylum Arthropoda; class Malacostraca; order Decapoda; family Varunidae; genus Eriocheir; species Eriocheir sinensis. The sequence goes on from NW_026112283.1 coordinate 160,509, forward strand.
TTATAGTCAATCAAACGTTCACTGCCTCACAAGTATGTTATTCCACCCTTCTCCCACCTATCAAAGCCCCTAAATGAATCACCTGAAATTTATGTACGGTTGTCACGAGAGGCCTCGGGAACACAAGAGCGATCAGAAACCCTCGCACAAACCACGGAAAGAGGCGGAGGATCTCTGGCCCGGGGGAAAGGTCATGAGCAAGGAGGATAGAAGAGAGGTAGGGTCATATTCTTCATTAAACACAGCGGCGCCCAAACACACATATTTGGCAAGGCTCTCGTAGCGTATTTGGCATTTCCAGGGATAGTTTTATAACCCTGATGGTAGTTTAAAGCTTCTTCTGTACCATAAACATGAAAACACTTCATGAAAACCAGATTAATCTCCTTTTCGGCCTCTTGAAGTAGTTTATGTGAGAGGCCGGAGCGTCTGAGAATACCGACCGTAGTGTCATGCAGGTCGGAAAGGGATCCATAATGCCTAATAGAAAAAGTTCATGCCATAATTTTTACTACAGCGGTCTTAGGGAGTGGCGATACCTGTAACTCACAATTTTGTCTCTAATTATGCTCTGAAGTAGCTTACCTACAATTGAAGTTAGACTAATGGGTCGGTAGTTACCTGGTATTTTTTTGTCTCCTTTCTTAAAAATCGGTGTCACGTTAGCCTTTTTCCAATCCGAAGGGACGATGCCTTGTCGCAAGGACATATTGAATACGGTAGTGAGGGAGGAGAGTATTTCGCTCTTTGTTTCTTTAAGCAGTATAGGATATACTTTGTCGGGTCCGGGACTTTTATTTGTTTTAAGTGAATGGAGAGCTTTAAGGACTTCATCGGTTATTATTTCAAAATTAGGCAATGCATGCTCGAGATTTACAATAGTACTAGTGTTGTTGGTAGCGAGAGGGAGACTGTTAGTATTAATTAAACACCGAGGAAAAGTAATTGTTTAAGAGGTCTGCAATGTGTTGGCTGTCAGTCACTAGTGCACCGTCGCTGTTTGTTAAAGGTCCAATACCACTTTTGATCGCCTTTCTGTTGTTTATGTAACTGAAGAAAGATTTCGGATTATTTTTACAGTTGGCTGCAATATTTTCTTCATATCTACGCTTTGCCTGACCTACTAGTCTTTTTACTCGTCGCCTGGCATCATTATAAAGTCTAATATTTTCGGGCGTACTTTGTTCTTTCTTTAATCTGTAAAACAATTTTCTCTCATTGACTGATTGTTTAATTTCGCTATTAAACCACGGTGGGCTTTTATTAGTGTTAATTCGCTTCTCGCACAAGGGGACGAATGTGTTCTGCTGAGTGAGTAAGTGATTTTTAAGGCTTAGCCAGGCTTCATCTACGCTGCCGTCATCTGATAGTTGTATTTCTGTTAGTTTTTGTCGGATTTCTACGAAGTTAGCTCTAATGAAATTGGGCACCTTTACTTTATTTTCAGTCACTGATGATTGAGCTCTAATGTCGACGCGCACTAATTAATGATCGCAAGAACCGAGGTGTTCTCCTACCGTGACACTACTGACTAGGTTATCTTGGGTCGTTATAACAAGGTCGAGTATATTATTTTGTCGAGTTGGCTCAGAAACCATTTGGCTTAGATAATTTTCTTCTAGAAATTCGATCATTCTATGTGACTTGCCTTCTGTACCTGACAGTGTCGCCCAGTCGATATGGGGGAGGTTAAAGTCTCCTAATATCAGTGAGTCGTTGTTATTAAGTGAGAGAGAGAGAGAGAGAGAGAGAGAGAGAGAGAGAGAGAGAGAGAGAGAGAGAGAGAGAGAGAGAGAGAGAGAGAGAGAAAATGCAAATCGTGGAGGTCGCTGCCGGAGCCAAGACCTAATTTGGTGCGTGCGGGGCGGGCGGTGAGGACAGTAGCGAGGCCAGCCTCTCCGGGCCTTCCGTGCGGGGTCAGGAGAGGTCAGAGCACCCTGCCGCGCCTCCCGTCCCCGTGTTGCCCCGGCCCTGCCCGACACACCCTTCCCGCCATAATATTCTGCCTTCGTTTCGGCACAGACTGAGAGCTGGACGGAACATTAGAATTATTTTAGGACCCCTTCAGCGCCTATTGTTTTCTTTTTTTCCTCTCGCTTTCCTTTTTCTTTTGTCCGTTTTTGTTTGGGATTGTTTTTTTTTCCGATTCCACACGTCCTTCGTCAGCAGAAAATGGGATTGGGTCTTGTTCTTTTTGTTTATGCCTCGTCTGGTTTTCTGTATTTTTTTTTTTTTTCCTCGGCGCGTCATAGTATTGCAACAAAAATGGAATGCTGAGGGATTAGGTCGTCTTTCTTTAGGGCAGGGGCTCCCTACCATTGTTAGCTCATTACCCTGCTCTCCACACCTCCTTTCACTCATTACCCCATTTTGCTTATGCTTCCACAACTGCATTGTAGCCCATACTTTAAAAAAATGAATTAATATAATTGTGTGTGGTATATTATGCAGGGAAGTAAAGAACTTTTGAATAAAAGGACAGAAAAGGACAGATTCAGCTGCCCTAGTCTAAAGCCTAATACATTGGGTATAATTTTACTACGAATTTTTTTCTTGGCTACCCTCTGTCTCCTGATTATCCGATTTTAGGGTGTCTGAGGTCGTCTTCTTTTAGGGGTGTCTGTGTTTTGTGTGATTAGAAGCAAGACGGAGACAGAGACACGCCAGTCCTCGTCGACAGACCGACCTGGTCGGCTAGGCTGACGTCAGCCGATAGAATCGATCTGTCGGCACTTTCCCCTTCCTTTCATGAGCCTGTGGCCCTTCCTCGGAGGGACGTACGCGCTTGACCCCGACGGGCTCCATTATATAGCCCGTGTCCCCACCCTTGAAGTGTGGACAAATATCTAAAAAAATAAAAGAGGGATAGGAGGAGGAGGAGGAGGAGGAGGAGGAGGAGGAGGCGGAGGCATATGAAAATGAGTGAGTGTTGGTGGGAATGGACTGTTTTGCTGGTCATTTTGAATGTCATTTTTGTTTCTTTTTTCATCACTTCTCAAATCTGACCGAAAAGTAAACCAAAGAAGGGCGTTGCGCCTTACTTGCTGTATGTTTGAGGAAGAACAGCATGTTTTTTATTTTATTTTGTTGTTGAGTGGAATCCCCCCCCCAAAAAAACACTAATAGCCTTTCCGAAGAAAGAAGTGTTGCTTTTTTAGAAGAGAATGTGTCCAACCATTCTCTCCTTTTCCATTCCACATCCTCTTCTCTCACTCCTTTATGTACAGTTTCTTTTATATATCCAATATCTCTAAATGTAGCACTTTTTAAATACTGTTACATCTATTTTACTGATATACTTTCTTTTCTTAATATTTCTTTTGCTTATAAATATTTTTCATTCATTGTGTTCCGTGATGTTGTGATAGAATTATATTAGTTTATTTTTCTTTCATGTGTTGTATATTGAGGAAGTATGTTGTGTTGCTCTTGTAAGGCTCACCATTTTTTTGTCAGTTTTGAGATTATCGAAAATTTTGTGTATTGGAAAATTATGTAGTGAGGAAAAAGTGTTTATTCTCATCATGGGATGTGTGTGTGTGTGTGTGTGTGTGTGTGTGTGTGTGTGTGTGTGTGTGTGTGTGTGTGTGTAACAGAGGACATTTCACGGGAACAATTTGAAGGATGAAATGATAATGTGAATGAAGGTGATCGAAAGAAAAGATGAAGTAAAGAATGATAGGCTTATAGAGAGAACAAAAGTGCATGACAAGATTGAAGATAAAAAGTTGTATTGCGCCCTGGCTAGGCCTAATATTTTTTTTCGGCGGTAAATAACAAAATCGTTGTTCAGTATAAGTAAAAAAATAAATAGAATAAAACGTTAAGTGTATTATTCGGAATGAGAACTGAGAAGAATTCTTCATGTAACTATGACATTTTTCGTGCCGAGGTAAAAAATATAACCCTGGTTCAGTTTAAGAAGAAAAAGATTTAGAAGAAAACCTTAAGTGTATTAGGCGGAATGGGAGCGAAGTGGAAATTTTTCTGAATTATTCTGGCCGTGAAGTTCTCGTTCGTAATGGACAGGACGAAGAGCACGAGGAAGAATATTAACACTGAAATATTTTCTGCCTTAATGGACGGAGGTTAACGGCGGCAGGGTTAGCGGGTTGGCTGCCGGCAATTGCTGACGAGTCGTCTTGAAGATGTCGTTCGTTGTTCTCTCCTGTCCATTGTTTTGTGTGTGGATTTATAACATTCCTTTTCCATTCCACATCCTCTTCTCTCACTCCTCTATGTATATTTTCTTTTACATATCCAATATCTTTAAACGTAGCACTTATTAAATACTGTTACATCTATTTTACTAATATACTTTCCTTTCTTATTATTTATTTTACTTATAAGTATTTTTCATTCATATTATCTCTCTTCTTTTCCTTCACCTCACTTATTTTCCTCAGCTTTTTCTTTCATTTTTTTTGTTTGTTTGCAGGTGGCAAATTTTACTCACTCGTACTGTGGTTATTGTCTTAGTTGATGCATTCACTTTGCCTCTAACTCATTATTTTCAACACGTGATGAAACGCGTTACTGGAACCATTATTCACCGCTATCCGTAGCCAATATACATTTTAACACTGCCCTGCTATCTGTGTGCTTTCCACTCACGTATTCACCTTTTAATCAGTGTGTCTCACTTTTGTTCTGTAACTAATCAAAACGCATCAGTAAAAACATTATTTGATCTAGTTTATGATTTTTTCTTAACATTTTTTTTTAATTCTTTCAGTTCACAAACTGATCACCTTTTACTCATTTTGCCTTCACCTCCATTTTCCAATACTAATTTAAATGTGTTTCATAAGAAAAAATATTCGCATTCATCCGTTCCATTTTATTCTATTTATAACACTATCTTGCCGTCCACACGCCTTGCATTAATTTATTCACATTTTGATCAATTTGGCGTCACCAAGTCTTCTTTTCGTAATTAAAATCCGTTACTGAAAACTTAAATCGCTCTATTTCGTTGATGATATTTTCCTGACACTTTCCCTTCCCTACTCTTTGCAGTCACCTCCTGGACACCTTTGCAATTCAACACGTATATTTTACTCTAATTGCAACCTTGTAACAAATTTGCCTATACCATTTCCTCTCCTTGGTAATTAAAACCCGTCACTGAACACATCATTCGTTCTAATTAGCTGTGAATATATTCCTGGCACTTTTTTCCTTCCTTACTCTCTGCAGTCACCGCCTGTACACATTTTACAACTCATGTTATAGTAGGATATCAATGTATTATTATTATTTAATATCACCACGAATTAGGCATACAATTGTCAATGGAAAAACCCACGACAGATAGATCACGCCACCTTATAGGAATGTCGTCCGTCAGTGTTTACCGTCTCAGTTTTGTATACTTCGCACTCCGATGGTGCGTGGAGGTCACCTTGACATACGTGACCAATTGTAACAATTATTTTCCAACCTGTAACTCGCACTCCTTCACGAGAGTCCGACTGACACACAACGACAGTCGCTCTCGCTCCGTCGCTTCTTGTACATAAAGGCTACGAATATAATTCGCCTTAAGGAAGCTGAAGTCATAATCAACACTCTTTAAACGCCCCCCGACAAGCCCGTTACATTTGGTTGGCAGCGGTCACCCCGCGCCTGTGCCTTCGCGACCTCGTTCTCCTCCAAGCCACGAGAACTCACCAACAAACTCCGGGGACAGGCGTACTAGGGAAGAAGGAGTCAACGCACCTGCCGTCCGCGGCAACGCACCTGCCGTCCGCGGCAACGCACCTGCCGTCCGCGGCAACGCACCAGCCGTCCGCGGCATCTCACGAGGCGCCAGCTACGTGCAACTCACAAGGCGCCAGCTACAAGCATCTCACAAGGCGCCAGCTACGTGCAACCCTACAGGCTCTACAGCCTCCAAGCCTCGAGCACACCGGCTACAAGCAACTCTACAGGCGTCCAGCCTACAAGCCTACAGGCTCTACAGCCTCCAAGCCTCGAGCACACCAGCAGCAACTCTACAGGCGTCCAGCCTACAAGCCTCGAGCACACCGGCTACAAGCAACTCTACAGGCGTCCAGCCTACAAGCCTACAGGCTCTACAGCCTACAAGCCTCGAGCACGCCAGCTACTAGCACCTCACAAGGCGCCAGCTACAAGCATCTCACAAGGCGCCAGCTACGTGCAACTCACAAGGCGCCAGCTACAAGCATCTCACAAGGCGCCAGCTACGTGCAACTCACAAGGCACCAGCTACGTGCAACTCACAAGTCGCCAGCTTCAAGCACCTCACTAGGCGCCAGGTACAAGCACCTCACCAAGCGCCGGCTACAAGCCTACAGGCTCTACAGCCTCCAAGCCTCGAGCACACCAGCAGCAACTCTACAGGCGTCCAGCCTACAAGCCTCGAGCACACCGGCTACAAGCAACTCTACAGGCGTCCAGCCTACAAGCCTCGAGCACACCGGCTACAAGCAACTCTACAGGCGTCCAGCCTACAAGCCTCGAGCACACCAGATGTAAGCAACTCTACAGGCGTCCGTCCTACAAGCCTCGAACACACCAGCTACAAGCAACTCTACAAGCGTCCACTATCGAGATGTGTTAACATACTCAAAAGAACCTGAACTATAAATCTCGATTGTATACGATAGTTCAGTAACACAACCAGTCTCTTTCTTTATACCATAAAAAAAAAATTTGTTTTCGGTTTTCACCTCGGACTCAGCCGTCACTGTGGCTGCCATAAATGCAGCGATTGCTCACTGGGAGCAAAACACCTGCATCAGATTCCAGCTCACGTCCAACCTCGCTCAACGGCACGTCAGGTTTTTTGAAGGGTCTGGATGCTGGTCGTATGTCGGCATGTTGGCCCAGAATGGACAAGACATTTCCATTGGAAGTGGCTGCAAAGAAGTAAGTACACTATGGTAATATTATGTCGTAACACAATAAATTATATAGTTACCATACTGCACTCCCCAATACCGCTCACTCTACACTGGTTCTGCTCCCATGACATACTCTGTTCCCTCAACATTTAAAACTTATGCCACTTGGTTTAACTGTCTTTCCATGCCTCTACTGATTCCTTGCATTAAACCTTCCCATGAAGTCTTCTCCTGAAACCTTCCTCTATTAAGAAACCATACGAAAGTAAATGAAATTCAGGAGTCGCAGCTGTTTGCACAGAAGATGACAGCACCACAAAAGCATTACCATTGATAACTAAATAATAAATAGTAATAATAATAGATGAGATAATGATGAATAACAATAACAAAAATAATGGTAGCTATTATGTGTGTGTGTGTGTGTGTGTGTGTGTGTGTGTGTGTGTGTGTGTGTGTGTGTGTGTAGTAATTTAGTTGCCAGAGGCTTGACAAAGTCTTAATAACATCGTTCTCCTCGACGCGGGTCAGCTCGGCATTGTCGCCCATGAGATCGGCCACGCCATTGGGTTCGTTCACGAGCAGAGTCGCCCCGACCGTGACGACTATGTGGTCATCAATTATGGCAACATCCAAACTGGCAGGGAAAACAACTTCAATAAGTACAGCACGTCAGTGGTCAACACCTACGGCATACCATACGACTACTCATCCGACATGCACTACGGCTCTACGGTGAGGGACTTTGCATGAGTATGGTTTCCTTCTTACCATGATGACTATACGCTCCCCTATTGTAAAACGTCTCGTCGTCTTAGGGCCAGTTTTACAGTCCAATACAGCAAGTTTGCGAGCTCCCCTACCAAACGGGGGCTTCGTGGTGCAGTGGTTAGCACACTCGGCTCACAATCGAGAGAGCCTGGGTTCGATTCCCGGGCAGAGGGGAAAAATTTTGGCGGCTTTTCTGATACCCTATGCCCCTGTCCACCCAGCAGTGAATGGGTACCTGGTATTAATTGGGGTTTGTGTCCCGTCTCCTGGGGTCTGTTCCCTTCTATAATTCCTTCCCCCTCCTGTCTCTATCCGGCATATGACCATAGATGTTGCGCCGACTAAACCAAACTTTCCTTTTCCCCAACCAAACACAAAATATGACGAAAATTCCTTGTAGCTCTAGTTGATATAAAAAGGTGGAGGGAATTTTAGGAAAATACACAGGAAATCTCTTAATTAGTATATCATGTAATGAGTAGAATTAGCGGATCATTGTAGTGGATACGGTTTGGTTTGGGCGCTTACAATGACAGAGGGCCAGTTTCACAGTTCCCCATGATGGGTTCGTAAGCTCCCAAACCAATACCAGAGCCTTCGAAATTTCCTTGTATAGTGTCTGGTGTTTATATTTAAGTTCACAAATTTTATGAAACTATACAGGAGAAGGCTTGTGTATTTAGTGTGGCATCGAAGACCTCACCATTTTGGATTGTATGGGATTCTATAGTTTGGTTCGGGCTGTTACGAAGACACTGTTTTGGACTGTGAAATCGGCTCAGAGTGTTGGACTGTCGAACTGGCCCTTAACTCCCCGCAGCAGACTCTCACCTTGACACATTTTTCAGGGCTTCACCAACAACGGCAAGACGACCATCGCCACCCTATATCCCTTGGCGCAGGAGCTCATCGGCCAGCGCACGGGACTCTCTCACAGGGACATACTATTGACCAACACTATGTACGGCTGCATCAGTGAGTATGATATATGAGTAATTAAGGGGCTACTATTACACTGGGCAAATTTTCCGTCGATCTTCAGTCAAACCACGATTTCCGCTGGCGTGGTTCTCATTTGATTCTTGTTATTGCTGATGATGATGATGATGGTGAGTAATACCGTCGTCCTTCGGTGAAATCTACCGTAGCTTTGGAAGATCGTGGACACGTCAGAAAACCACGGAAATATGAGAACCACGACAGCGGAAATCGTGGTATGATCATGTTTCCTAAAGGCCCTTCCATCTAAGCGAGAAAAATGAGAAAAAATCAACACTCACGCAAACCATTTCATAATATATATCAACGCATTTGTTTATGCATCATCTATTTTTTGGGGTTTATATCATGGCAAAAATGTGGCCCGTCGCTGGTACACGGTAGAGCCACAAATTTGGCCTGTCGCTGCTACCGGGTTTAAAGAAAAGCGTGTCAGTGGAAGCGACAAACAATGAAACTCTAATGTAAGTAAGTTACGGCACATGTACAGTATTTTTTTTATCCAGTTTCCCTTATCCAGTTCTTCCCTTAAGTTGTGGCTGCCATTAATATTACTATAAT